>NC_090646.1:244333999-244631757 GCF_040937935.1 Hyperolius riggenbachi
GACAACACACAATGAAATGGCAAAATTAATTTCAACATTGTTTTCCACCAGACATACAACACTGGTATTTTTCCAGGCTTTTGTTGTAATTCTAATGGCTTTTCAATTAGGTGTCGTGCCAGAACGAGCTTGCAAATGTAGCAAATGCAATATCTACTTTGTGCACAGAGACACTAAAGGCATTTTATTTTCCTCTTCTTTGCAGACATGCTTACTTTATTTGCTATGTGGAAGAGCGTTTTACTTGTTTATTTTGCATCATTAACACCTGTCTTGATTTTAATATACCCCTAACGACTCCAGTAATTATTTCAGTTCGTGCATTTAGATTACAATAATTGGGCTGTGTTATGTTTGCATTCTAGAGTAATCAAAACCACTGAATCATTTTATTTTGCTCTTACCTATGATTTTAAACATAAAATTGTGCAGAACAATGTATCCAAAGCAGTTTGCAGAGGCCTATATCTACCACAGCAATCCAATTTCCGTTGAAAAAAATCTTCATTCTCTGACTGGTTGAATGCATCCGAGGTCTGTGACTGGCCTAAAATTATTGCGGTAAATTATATTTCCGCAGAAATCCAATTTTCCGATGCCATTTATCAATTTACGATTTTCCAACCAGAAAGCGGATTTCCCATCGAAAAATCAGAAAATTTCATTCCCAAGGAATTTTCTGACTATCCCTATCTAATACTTTAAGTCACTGACTCAGGATAAGCATGCAGATCAGATGCTTTGGCTTGTTGCAGGTGTGTGACTCAAACACAACTAATGCCTAAAGCTCAGCACGCCAGCCTGGCAACTAGCATTGTTTATAAGGGAATGAAAATGGCAGCCTCCATATTTCTCTACCTTCAGGTTCACTTTAAGGGTGTGAATAGAACTTTCACCAGAGTAGGACCAAGTAACTCACTGATAACTAATTACACGTTTTACATTTCTGTGTGGCAGGCATTCAAGAATCGTCTGTATGGGAGCTGAACAACATAAGAAAACTTCATTCCTGTCCCTTAGACAGTTAAAATTTTAATGACATTTTTCTGCTTTAAGGCCCCATTCACACTTGAAAGCAGTTAGCACGTCCAAAGCTTTTATTTATCGCTCACAAAGTTTAGCGCTGTGTGTGCGAAACGTCGTACTGGGTGCAATCAAAACGTTGCACCGGGTGCGCCCGAAATGGTGCACCGTGCGACGTTTCAGACGCACCCGGTGCGACGTTTTGATTGCACCCGGTACGACATTTCGCACGCACAGCACTAAACATTGCGTGCGAAAAATAAAAGCTTTGGACGTGCTAACTACTTAGCACCCTTTTGTGAATCAAGCCCCTTGTGGAAGACAAAAACACATCTGCTTGTAAGGAGCAGAAAACAAGCTCAAAAGTTCAAGATTTGCTTGTATGGGAGCTGAAAAACATTATAAAACTGTGTTTCTATCCCTTAGCCAAAATGTGTACATTTTATGGACCAACAGCCTCTGGCCCCTTAAAGGACCAAATAAAAACCCTTTGAGGGTCATTTCACATATTGGACTTGATTCACTAAACCGTGATGTGGCAAATATCACACCTTATCAAAGATATCACACCACATCAAAGATATCACACCTTATCAAAGTTAACATGCCTTATCAGAGTAGCATAGTGAGTGCAGGGGCTCATGACAGGACGAGTGCCATTGCCAATTAGCAGGCATAAGTTTGTAGCGCTCGCTATGGTACTCTGATAAGTCGTGTTAACTTTGATAAGGTGTGATATCTTTGATAAGGTGTGCTATTTGTCATATCACGGTTTAGTGAATCAAGCCATTTCTGTAGTGTGATTGTTGTGCTGAAGAGCCTATGACAGGGACAAGAGTGACTGTAATGTTGCAGTGCAATGCGCCACTTTAGGCTCTTAAGCAATGAACACAACAATCGCACCTCATAATATGTGAAATGACCCTAAAAGGTATTTTTCTACTTGCTGCAGTAGTGTCTCAATCCCACACCTGAAACAAGCATGTGACTTATCCATTCAGCTATCAGTCAGAAACATCTGATCTGCATGCTTGTTTAGGGTGTATGGCTAAAAGTATTAGAGGCAGAGGATCAACTAGACAGCCTGGCAATATGCATTGTTTAAAAGGAAATAAATATGTCCTCCATATTCCTCTCACTCCAGGTGTGCTGTTGAATTCAAAATTAGACTGTGGGATTCCAGGAAAGCCCTTTTTAGGGTTAGGACTATAAATACAATTATTTATGTCATCAGCTTATTTTCGCTTCGGGTTTGCTTTAAGGTAAGCGATAATGCTTGGCGAATCAAGCCCTACTGCTGTACATTATGTAAGCTTCCCCAAATTGAATTGGTAGCTCACTAATGCAATAAAACACACAACCAAAGGATGCATTTACTAAAGCTCACTAGAATCTTATTTTAGTTCTTACTTGTTCCTATGTCTTGAATGTCGTCTAATCAGGCTCCTGTGTAGCTAAGTCACATACAACAATGTTCTTGGAAGCAGGTCTATAAATGTGTAGCAACTAATGGTGCTCATTTAAGCATGTCAGCTTACATTTGCAGAGTTATAGGTTTTTCAAGCATTCTGCTTAAGAATGAAGCGCGCAGAGGACAACATAACTGAGATGGTGCGTGGGAAATAAAAATGCCCGTCAATATCCTGGGAAACATATTTGTGTTTTAGGGGAGAAAAATGGTCATCGGTGTGCTTCTTCCGATTCTGTTCAGTAATACAAACATGTTTAACCCATTAGCAGCTTCAGTAAAGTTATCTTGCTTGAGATAAGTGCACTGCCAGAACTTTTTGTGCTGTAAATTCTTGGAATGCTTTGATGTCTCTCTCCAACAGAAAATATAGAGACTGAAAGCAGAATTCCTATGTTATTGACTCACACTGCCCACTAATAACAAGTGGCCCTAAATATATATTACATCAGTACTAATTAGATGGAAGGAAATCTAACAAATAAGAAATAAAAAATGTGCTATAATAAATTGGCCTGGAGCATTTACACGCATCTAAATAAATTAGCTGCTAAATGGTTAATGATAACTACGGTATACCAGTAGAAATGTTTGGTTTTGAACACAAAGATTAATTTTGCTTACATGACAATGGCTATGAATTAACCACTGACACAATCCACTGACTTCCCGTTGAGCTGGTTTGTGTTCCCTGATGTCCCCACTTTGGCAGCAATAGTTGGTATCTCCTTACCCGCATGGACTATCATTTTTTTTATCTGCCAAGCTCTTATGTATTGTCTGATACATGTATACATGTTAATAAGGTCACCCCTTAGGAATCTTTTTTTCCAAGCTAAATAAACCCAGTTTGTCCAGCCTTTCTTGGTAAGTGAGACCTTCCGTTCCAATAATTTAGATGCCTGTCTTTGCACCTGTTCTAGTATGTTAATGTTCATTCTATAGTGTGGTGTTCAAAACTGTATCCCATACTCCAGATATGGACTCACAAGTGATTTATACAGAGGGAGTAGTATACTGGCATCTCAAAGATTTTATTTCTCAGTTTATGAATCCCAGAATTGTATTTGCTATAGCTGCTGCTGCTTCGCATTGAATATGATTTATTAACTTGTTATCAACTAGTGTTCCTAAGTTCTTTATCTTATATACATTTAATTTTTACAGTTGCTGTTATGCTAGGTTCACTTATAGCCACAGTAACAAAGGTTGAGTTATCCTTCCAGACAGCAAGAGCAAAACAGGTTATAAATAAATTATGACAGGCAGGGCCGGCGCTACCATTAAGGCAAAGGAGGCAGCTGCCCCAGGGCCCCAGAGCTTGTAAGGGCCCCCAGTGGCTACAAGAGGAAAAAAAAATTCAAATCGGCCTTATAGTTTTTGAGAAAATCGATTTTAAAGTTTCAAAGGAAAAAAAAAATACACATTTAAAAACCTTCCGACTTTAATGGTTAATAGCAAATCCACCTTAAATGCTAGAAAGCCTAAATTTGCAGGACATGTTAAGAAGATCATTAGGAATAAGATGAAAAAACAATTTTTCAAAAAGACCTTATAGTTTTTGAGAAAATCGATTTTGAAGTTTCGAAGGAAAAAAGTATACTTTTAAATGCGGTAAATGTCACTTTTAGTAGCAAACCTAACGGTAGTGTAATTTTACATGCATCAAACGAAAGCGCAATAAATTTCCTGACGGGGTTTCCAGGGGGTCTATACGCAGCCGCAGCGCTTTGGCCAGGGATCGCTATACAGCCGCAATATGGCTGTATGAAGATCCCTGGCATTTTTTCCTATTTTCCCAATTTTTTTTTCTATGTTTAGAGTGTGGGAATTTAAAAAAAAAAATTATGTGGGGTCCCCCCTCCTGAAACTTTTTAACCCCTTGTCCCCCATGCAGACTGGGATAGCCAGAATGTGGAGCTCAGACCGACTGGGACTTCACACCCTGACTATACCAGCTGCAAAAAAGGTCCCCTAATGTCGATTTTTGTTCCGGGGTATATGTTGGGGGGGGGGGGGGCCCAGGTTTATTTTGCCCTGGGGCCCCATTGTTGCTTAAACCAGCCCTGATGGCAGGGTTTTAATACCATATCTTGGGATAATGATTTTGTATGGAAATGTGTACTAACATGAAGGTGGAGATGTTTGATATCTACAGCATAAGGCTAAGAAGAACATTTGGTCTAATGCTGGATTTTAAAAATCACTTGAGATGGAGGATACCCCTTATAGAAATGGAATAATCCTAGGTGTTGGACCCACATAAAAAACATCATGGGATTCAAGTATTTCGAACACTTCTAGGCATGATCTGTTTATAAAAGCCAGTTTACTATCTGGCCATTTCTTCTCAGGGTGCATTGAGAACAAGTGGTCATCCTAGACAATAAAACCTAACTGTCCCCGCGTCATCCACTTTCCCTGTCTGTCCGTCCGAGTTTTTTTTGTACTGCGCGTGTGTGCAGTACAGAAAGCCGTTGAGACGGGAGGTCGGGCCAGGGAACAGGGTGGGCGTGTGTGGGAGCGGCGGGCGGGTGCGCGGGCATGCACTGACTGGCGGCAGTGGCGTGGTAATTTCACTACCTAGAGCCCATTTTTAAACGGGCTTAGGTAGACTAGTATTTTCTATAATTCCCTAGTATCTATCTACCCAGAGGTCAAAAAATGATGACGATGATGATCACTTTGCACAGGTATTCCACACAGACCTTCTCAGTCTCTATGCTTATGTAATATCAAAGTAGCAGGTGTTCAACTTAAAAAAAATAATAATAACAGTTTCTACCACCAAAAAATAGGCCAAAACATAAAAGATCTTCTAATAAAGCCTGTATACCACAGAGATCCTTAATTTCTTCTGCTATGGTTCAATGTCTGGAGACCCTTGAAAAATAAGAGGCCCCAAACCTCTGGGCTTCTAAGCAGGATTTAATTCACCAAATTGTTATAGCGAGTAAATGAATACCAACCCTTGGGCATTGTTTTCCCAGGAAAGTGGTTCTTCATTGTGAACCTATCCTGGGTGGAGGTCTGTCCAACACATAGTAACTAAGCATTCTATACAAAAATAAAGAGTAGGAGCACACAAAAACTTTGGTGGCACTGATGAGAACTGACACTTCAGATGTCGATAAAAACTAAAGCCTGAGAGGTTGAAAAAAATCAGAAACTTGTTTTGAAATGTACACTCCAAGGAAACATGGATGTATTGTTTTTAACACATATATGAGTTGAAGCCTACCAGCTGTGTTACTCCAACTGTCACATTTATTCACAGGAGTGAAGCATGGGTCAGTCCCAGTGCGTTTCTCAGTATTTTATAGAGTATATTCCGTAGTGATCCTGTATTGATGTCAGTCCATGGCGTAGCAGAAGTTACAGTCAAATGTCAGCGTTACTGTCAAGGAATCCCATACAGACATAGAACGTACATGTTCAGAAACATACACACAGCCAATACTTTTTGTTCAGCACATAAACTCAAAACAGATGCTGTCTCTGATGGGAACTGATGTTGGAACCGCTTGATTTTTTTTGTTCCAATAAGGCATTTAATGTGTTTTAACTCTTAAATGTAATCTAGTTTGTGCCATCTTACAACTCCTAATGTGAAGAGCTACCAAAAGTATCCATTCAGAGTACAGAGTACTCTGCTTACCCTTTTACTACAAAGATTTGGTAAGATGTAAAATCAGGATTACATCATTGATGAGCACCTTAACCACTTGAGGACCAGAGGTTTATACCCCCCTAGTGACCATGTGATTTTTTACAATTCAGTACTTCACAAGTTTAATGATTCATTTCTCGGCCATACTCCTTAGCACCCAAATTAATGTTACCTCCTTTTCTTCTTACTAATAGAACTTTCTTTTGGTGTTATTTGATTGTGGCTGCAATTTTTTTATTTATTAATTAAAAAGATAATTAAAAAAACATTTTGTATCCCCCCCCCCCAAATTAACCCTAGATCCCGTTACATACACTACACTACACATACATAGGCATCAGCATATGATAGGGATTAGATTGTGAGCCACTCCTGGGAACAGTTAAGTGACAAGGACATCCTATGTTCAGCGCTGTATACATATATATTTGCTTTTTTGTGCTGAATTCAGCCTGCCAGCTCCAATCACTGGCAGCTGGCAGGCTGATCACGACAACCCTCTAAGTTTACTGCAGGGAACGCACTCGAGCGAGCGCTTGTTCCCTGCAAATCTTGCTCCTCTCAGGATGACGCCATATGGCGTCCAGGAGGAATGAGAGAGCAACTCTGCGGCTGCCATCCTGTGTTAGGCGGTCACAGAGACCTTAAAAGGTTACCTGACCCGAAGCAAAGCTCCCCTAGGTAAGAACAGTGGTATGTTCCTGCTGAATCCATGTACCGTTATGTGATGCCCATTTCCCTCCTTGCTTAACCCCCATAATCACTCTTTGAAAAATATGACTCATGGCTAAAGTCAACTTTTTTCACAGACTGGAAGACGCAGGCTTGCTGTGATGTTCCCTCCTATCACTCTTCCAATCCCTCCTCTTAAGGGGAGTGAATGGGGCATGGTAAAAGTGGGAATGGAAGGGTGATAGGAGGGAACATTACAGCGAGCCTCCCTCTTCCTGTCTAAAAATTTGTCTTTAGTCATAAGTCAGGTTTTTCAAGTAGTGATTGCAGGACTCCGGGGGGAATGAGGGGAGGAACAGACAATGGACAGAGAAATGTGGATTAAGCTCTGTGCTTACCTTAGGTAGCTTTTCCTCAGGTCAGGTGTACTTAAAGAGTAGTGTTGAGCGAAAATGCCAGTATTCTTTTTGTATTCATTTTCGCAAAAATAATGTTAAATGTGATTTTTGAGCGAAAAAATGCCATCGAAAATACGTTTTATTTCTTGCACTTTTCACAAATTTTCACAGTAAAAATATCATTTTTTTGCGTTTTCATGGTAAACATAAAAAAGTTTGTCAGCACCCCAAGTAATAATGACTGCATGTGCTGGGGTAGAGCATGTATACATAGTACTAAAGAGAAAAGATACCCCTATACACAGCACCACTGCAGACCATATGTATCAATCAAAAAAAATATACATTTTTATTACAAGCTTTGCAAACACATATCAATGATACACAAAAATTTAAAAACAGCATAATATTGTATTTCCAGCCATATTCAACATAATGGGCCTGCTAGATATAATAATCTATTATGTTCAGTCTCAGTGGATGTATAATCTGTAACCACTGGGGGCTCAGAGAATGAGCCCCCTCGTGGATAAACCCGGGTTCAGTAAGAATTATAAAGTGCAAAAAATTGGAACCATGAAAGTGCATATAGTGCTACACAAACAAACAATCATTCAACATATGCAATAACTGTGCAACCTATCAGACTAAAAGTGCAGTTTAAATACTGTCAGAGTCACTAATGACCATGTGGAAGCAGCCTATTAGGATCTGCAAAGAAGTGAATAAGAAAAAGATACTTAGCCGGGTATGAAAAGAAAGGCAGGCAGACTGGCTTGGAAAGACGGAAGTATCCCCTCAGGACATAGCCCACATGCTCCGCGGTCAGGTGAGGTAGATCTGTATCTTTTCTCTTTAGTACTATGTATTCATGGTAAACATGTTCACAGTAAAAATATCGGTTTTGTGCTGTTCCCAAGTTTTTGCAGTAAAATATAGATGTTTGCATTTTTGTGAAAAACAAGCTATTTTTGCAAATATTTTTTTGAAATCGAAAATAGCATTTTTGTGCGAAAATGACTTTGGCGAAAACTCACAAGCAACACTGTTTATAGGACATCTGAGGTGAAAATAAACTGATCAGAAAAACAATTGTATCTATCCTCCTGCCAGAGCTCAAATCTATGAATTATTGACTCTTTTTATCTCTTTCCTGCTCTCAGAAGCTATTTACTGACAGCAGGAAAGTGTTTATGGCTGTAATTACTTATTAGTGAGGGTTATGCTATAGTCTGGCCCAGTCCCAACCTGGACAGAAACTGTCACTTGCATACCCGATGTTTCTCAGGCAGAGAAAGAAAAAAAGGAACACAGCCTAGTTATTTCTGTGTTTGGCACTGTACATACACATGTCTATCTCATCATGTCACGTCACCTCAGTTGTCCGAGTATGGCCCAGTGCACACCAAAAACCTCTAGCAGATGAGCAAAACGCTGGAGGTTTTTGAAGCAGATTTTCAGAGCGATTCTAGGCATGTTTAGAGACGTTTTCTAAACATGCCTAGAGTTTTTTTGCAGTGTTTTTGTGTTGCAGATTTCAAATATTACTGTTACAGTAAAGCTGTTACTGAACAGCTTCTGTAACAAAAACGCCTGGAAAACCGCTCTGATCTAGAATTTTTCAGAGCGGTTTTCCACTTTCCTATACATTAACATTGAGGCAGAAACGCCTCAGAAATCTAAAAAATGCTGCAGCCTGCGAGTTTGCGTTTGTGGAAAAAACGAGCCGCTCTGGTGTGCACGTTCCCATTCTCTTTCATTAGCCAAGCGGTTTTCCCCCTGCTCTGGTGTGCACCAGCCCTATGAGATGGATCATAAAGGAAGCCCTTCAAGATCTGACCTTTATCCTTAAAGTGAGACTCAGCATATGTCGAAAAAACAAAAACTTTTCTTTTTCAGGTGAAGTATAAACTTTGCAAAGACTTTGCCAGGCTTTTTTAAACATGAACTACCTTTTAATTTGCTCTGTCTCCGCCAGCATCAGTTTAAACTGAATTAGGTGAGCCTGCACAAAAGCTGTGAGCACTTATTTGGCACAATACACTTCCTGGAGATGAAAGCTGTAAGCAAAAAGTACCTGCATAAATGAAGCACTGACTGCACAGGGAAAGAAAGCAGCAAAAATTAAACTGTGGAACACATGTGACCACGAGAGATTGTTGCCATGGCTGTAAGGTAGCGTAATTTAGCACGTCTTGAAATAAATAGCTGTCAGCACACTGTACTGACTAGATTATTTTAGTAACATTACATCACAAAATAAATTGAAAAAAAATGAAATATGCACTATTTTGTTTATAAAAGTAGAGAGAGAAGCTTTAACCACTTACCGACCGCCCACTGCACAGAGGCGGCCGGCAAGTGGATCCCGCATGGACCGCCGCATGTACAATTGGTGGCGGTCCTTGTACGGGCATGGGCGGAGCGATCGCGTCATTCGTGACGCGATCAGCCACCGGCGACTGGCTCCGCCCCCCTCGTGCTGTAACTAGCCGGCCGTTCGGAAGCGCCGGCAAATTACTAGCACCCGGATCGCCGCATACAAAGTGTATAATACACTTTGTAATGTATACCTCCTGCCCTGGTGGTCCCAGCGTCCAAGGGACCACCAGGGCAGGCTGCAGCCACCCTAGTCTGCACCCAAGCACACTGATTTCCCCCCCCTGCCCCCTGATCGCCCACAGCACCCCTCAGACCCCCCCCCTGCCCACCTCCCAGACCACTGTTTGCACCCAATCACCCCCCTAATCACCCATCAATCACTCCCTGTCACTATCTGTAAATTTTTTTGTTATGCCCTGAACTGCCCCCTGCTCCCTCCTGATCACCCACCACCCCTTTAGATTCTCCCAAGAACTCCCCCCTGACCTCCCCCCCCCCCTGTGTACTGTATGCATCTATCCCCCTGATCACCTGTCAATCACCTGTCAATCACCCATCAATCACCCCCTGTCACTGCCACCCATCAATCAGCCCCTAACCTGCCCCTTGTGGGCAATCTGATCACCCACCCACACCAATAGATCACCCGTAGATCCGACGTCAGATCACCTCCCAAGTGCAGTGTTTACATCTGTTCTCTACCCTAAACACCCACTAATTACCCATCAATTACCCATCAATCACCCCCCATCACCACCTGTCACTGTTACCCATCAGATCAGACCCTAATCTGCCCCTTGCGGGCACCCAATCACCCACCTACACGCTCAGATTGCCCTCAGACCCCCCCTTATCAATTCGCCAGTGCATTATTTACATCTGTTCTTCCCTGTAATAACCCACTGATCACCTGTCAATCACCTGTCAATCAGCCATCAATCACCCCCTGTCACTGCCACCCATCAATCACCCCCTGTCACTGCCACCCATCAATCAGACCCTAACCTGCCCCTTGCGGGCAATCTGATCACCCACCCACACCAATAGATCGCCCGCAGATCCGACGTCAGATCACCTCCCAAGTGCATTGTTTACATCTGTTCTCTACCCTAAACACCCACTAATTACCCATCAATCACCCCCTGTCACTGCTACCCATCAGTTTAGACCCCTATCTGCCCCTAGGGCACTCAATCACCTGCCCACACCCTCAGAACGCCCTCAGACCCCAGCCCTGATCACCTTGCCAGTGCATTGCTTGCATCTATTCCCCCCTCTAATCACACCTTTAGACACCCATCAATCACCTTCTGTCACCCCCTAGCACACCTACCCATCAGATCAGGCCCTAATTTGCCCCGTGTGGGCTTCTGATCACTCGGCCAAACCCTCAGATCCCCCTCAGACCCCCTTCCGATCACCTCCCCAGTGCATTGATTGCATCTATTTTCCCCTCTAACCACCCTATGAGACACCCATCAATCACCTCCTGTCACCCCCCTAGCACTCCTATCCATCAGATCAGGCCCAATACAACCTGTCATCTAAAAGGCCACCCTGCTTATGACCGGTTCCACAAAATTCGCCCCCTCATAGACCACCTGCCATCAAAATTTGCAGATGCTTATACCCCTGAACAGTCATTTTGAGACATTTGGTTTCCAGACTACTCATGGTTTTGGGCCCGTAAAATGCTAGGGCGGTATAGGAACCCCACTAGTGACCCCATTTTAGAAAAAAGACACCCCAAGGTATTCTGTTAGGTGTATGACGAGTTCATAGAAGATTTTATTTTTTGTCAAAAGTTAGCGGAAATTGATTTTTAATGGGGTTTTTTCACAAAGTGTCATTTTTCACTAACTTGTGACAAAAAAAAATCTTCTATGAACTCGCCATACACCTAATGGAATACCTTGGGGTGTCTTCTTTTTAAAATGGGGTCACTTGTGGGATTCCTATACTGCCCTGGCATTTTAGGGGCCCTAAACCGTGAGGAGTAGTCTAGAAAACAAATGCCTCAAAATGACCTGTGAATAGGACGTTGGGCCCCTTAGCGCAGTTAGGGTGAAAAAAAGTGCCACACATGTGGTATCGTCGTACTCAGGAGAAGTAGTATAATGTGTTTTGGGGTGTATTTTTACACATACCCATGCTGAGTGGGAGAAATATCTCTATAAATGGGCAATTGAGTGTAAAAAAAATCAAACAATTGTCATTTACAGAGATATTTCTCCCACCCAGCATGGGTATGTGTAAAAATACACCCCAAAACACATTATACTACTTCTCCTGAGTACGGCAATACCACATGTGTGGCACTTTTTTGCAGCCTAACTGCGCTAAGGGGCCCAAAGTCCAATGAGCACCTTTAGGCTTTACAGGGGTGCTTACAAATTAGCACCCCCCAAAATGCGAGGACAGTAAACACACCCCACAAATGACCCCATTTTGGAAAGTAGACACTTCAAGGTATTCAGAGAGGGGCATGGTGAGTCCGTGGCAGATTTCATTTTTTTTGTCACAAGTTAGCAGAAATTGAAACCTTTTTTTTTTTCTTGTCACAAACTGTCATTTTCCGCTACCTTGTGACAAAAAATAATATCTTCTATGAACTCACTATGCCTCTGAGTGAATAATTTGGGATGTCTTCTTTCCAAAATGGGGTCATTTGGGGGGGGGGGGGGTATTTATTTTATCCTGGAATTCTAGCCCCTCATGAAACATGACAGGTGGTCAGAAAAGTCAGAGATGCTTGAAAATGGGAAAATTCACTTTTTGCACCATAGTTTGTAAACGCTATAACTTTTACCCAAACCAATAAATATAGGCTGAATGGGGTTTTTTTTATCAAAAACATGTTTGTCCACATTTTTCGTGCTGCATGTATACAGAAATTTTACTTTATTTGAAAAATGTCAGCACAGAAAGTTAAAAAAATAATTTTTTTGACAAAATTCATGTCTTTTTTGATGAATATAATAAAAAGTAAAAATCACAGCAGCAATAAAATAGCACCAAAAGAAAGCTTTATTAGTGACAAGAAAAGGAGCCAAAATTCATTTAGGTGGTAGGTTGTATGAGTGAGCAATAAACCGTGAAAGCTGCAGTGGTTTGAAAGGAAAAAAAGGGTCTGGTCCTTAAGGGGGGTAAAGCCCGCGGTCCTCAAGTGGTTAAATAAGGGATAAATCCATAGTTTTTTTTAATTTGCCATACAAGAGATGACAAGAAAAGATGAGTAAATACTTACTATAGCTGATGTATTTCACAGCATTTTTGTTTGCAGGGAGTGTTCTGCGCAAGCACAGTAACACTCCACAAAATGTGTGGGTTTTATCTATAGTAGCATTGTTACATTTAAAACTATAATAAATTGGAGATATTGGGCTTGATTTACAAAGCGGTGCAAACAGTTAGCACGCTGGTGAAAAGCCCTTTATCCGGCCTAAACTCAGTTTAGGCGTGATAAGTTTAGGTGTGATAGGTTTAGGCGTGATAAGTTTAGGTGTGTTAAGATTAGGCGTGATAACTATAGCACCAACTGGGTTAGCACCGCAGTGCACAGCTAATCAAAAGTTTTGCACTAGCAAAGTCTGGTGCACTTTGCATAGAGTTTAATGGCGCTGCTTTGCGTGCGGGACTTTGCGCGCGATCTAAACTTATCTAAACTTATCACGCCTAAACTTATCAAGCCTAAACTGGCTTTTCACCAGCGTGGTGCAATGGTTATCACGCCTAAAGTCTCTAACTGGGTTACCACCGCTTTGTGAATCGAGCCCATTGTGTATTTTTTCTTTTTTTTTCTTGTATTTTCCTATAAAGTGCATAGAAAATAAAGTAATTACTGAAAGCAAGTATCACCCCCAAAAAGCATATTTTGTGGCAAAAAAAACAAAAAAAACAAGATATGGATCATTTGGGTGTGATAATTAGTGATAAATATATTGGCGAATGAATGGGAGGAGCATTACAAGGGAAAATTATGTCCTTAAGGAGAACTCGAGGTGGGTTCTAAGAACGCTAATTGCACACAGAGGCTGGGTCTGCATATACTGCCCAGCCTCTGTTGCTATGCTGATCTCCCCACAGCCCCCCCTGGGCTCTGCTTGCCCCCCATAAATCATACACCGAGTGATTACTGGACAAAAGTACATGGATACAAATGGAAGAGGGGGCGGCACATGGAATGGGAGTCACGACACATTTGGCCTAGGGGAAGAAAAAGTATAAATCCGGCCTTGTACACACCTTCAACAAATATATTTGTAAGAGTAACTGTAATTGAGCAACATTTTAAACATTAGGTTTTGAGTTTACATTAGCAATGAATCTGGGGACATTGCCAGCTGTGTTCACTGCAGTCATCCAGTCGTGGCCAGCCTCTACAAGAATAGGAATTCTGACCATGATTATGAATAGCATCTTTTTGCCTAGCAGGAGCCATTGGTAAGTCTTTGTGTGCGGGCAATCAGTGTAGGGTTATTGCAGGTCAGATTGCCAGCATTAAGCCGCATTGTGCAGAGATAACAGGTTACCCGGTACACAACTCACAGAGCTTCCGTTTTCTCAGATAAAGTAAAGAGGCTGTGAAAGGTCTAACAGACCTTTATAACAGAAACGATAAAAGTGTAGTTTAAAATTACACAGTGACATTTCGTAATGTTCACAGAATGAGGACATATGCTTCCTATACTGCTTTACAACACACCATTCTGCCTACAGTGGACGGAAAAAAGTTTGTTACAAGTTGAAAGAAACACCATTATGCGCAACTTATAGTGAGGCTTTCATCTCTCAGTGTTATATGGGGATCCAGATTTGGCAGGAGTTGTTGAGAGCAGGTGTAGATTTGTTAGCAAGAGGGCCCCAACATCGGGTGATCTGTCATCATGGGCAGCACGGTGGCATAGTGATTAGCTCTCTCGCCTTGCAGCGCTGGGTCCCTGGTTTGAATTCCAGCTAGGGCACTATCTGCAAAGAGTTTGTATGTTCTCTCCGTGTCTGCGTGGGTTTCCTCCTGGCACTCCGGTTTCCTCCCACATTCCAAAAACATATGGATAAGTTAATTGGCTCCCTCTAAAATTGGCCCTAGACTACAGTACTTGCACTACATAATATAGACATATGGCAATGGTAGGGATTAGATTGTGAGCTCCTTTGAGGGACAGTTAGTGACAAGACAATATATACATATATATATATATATATATATATATATATATATATATATATATACACTGTACAGCGCTGCGTAATATGTCGGCGCTATATAAATACTAAATAATAATAATAAGCCTCTACGATGACTGTTGTCCACCAGGAGGTTCGGCTTGGCTCGGGTATCAGGGTTCTTTTGTGTGTGGCGTCAGGACATGCAGGTACTGTAGAATTTATTCTACTGACAGAGTGGGCAAGGGCTGTATTCAATTCACTTTTTCTCCTGAGTTTTTTCCTAGGAGATACATTTTAATCTTCCGTTTAGCCACCTGTTCCACCACTACAGTATATTTCCATCCTCTAAGCCATGAGTACGTAGATATATGTCTTGTAGCTGTAGCAGTGCTGTAAACGATTGGGCTTGCTCCTGTGCAAAACCTCCGGCACTATCTGCTGCAGCACTCATTGGTGAAAGGGAATATATGTTCCCTGAGCCAGTGAAATTGATTTTTACCATTAAAAATACTTTTATTTTCCAAGTTCATAGCAAAAAATACACATCGTAGTATTATTTCAGAATCAATTATCTTCACCATAAATTGTGACAGGAACGTAATTTAAGTTTTGTGATAAACAGCAGAAATAGCCAAACAAAATTAGCGGTTTTTTTATCTACAATAGTACTTTTTATTTTTAAACGGGAATTGGTAAAACTGAGAAATAATGTGTTTTTTTTCAATTAAAATGCATAGAAACAAAATTGTTTGAGGGAAAATATGCCATACAATGAAAGCCTAGGTAGTCTTGAAAAAAACAATATACATTTCATTTAGGTGTCATAAGTAGGGTTAACGTTATTGCTGATTAAATAGGGACATAGCCAAAATGTCAAAACTGCTCTGGTCCATGAGGAGAAAACAAGGTCTGGATGCGAAGTGGTTAAAACAGCTTTTTAGAACTCTAAAATTGAAAAAACACCACAAAGTAAGTGAAAACGTTATTTCAAAAATTATTATGAGAATGTTCTTGCTTGCTGGTGGCTTAAAGGGCATTTTTTTCCCTAAAATGTGGAAACATCACCTAGGAGAAAACTTAGGAGAAAAAGCGAACTGCATATGGCCTTGAGTCATATAGTAATGGACGAGTCTTCCCCATTAGACAGTAAATGAACTGCAGTTCAGATGGGGTGGTGTACCAAGTGATCTGCAGCTTATGTCGCAAAAAATACATACGGAAGGTTGTACTACTAGACTGCTTCTATTTAGAATAACTTTTTAGCACTTTGCAAATGAAAAAGTACCAAAAAGTAGGTGGAAAGGTCCTATTAAAACTATTCTAATTTTTTTTTAAAACTTGCTGGTGATTTAAAAGACATTTTATTGACATTTTAATATCATTTAGGAGAAAACTCAGGAGAAAAAGTTAATTGTATATATGGGTCCTTATCAATAAAATGCCTTTAAAGTCACAAGCAAGTAAGACAATACTCAGAATCCTTTTTTACAGTACTTTTTCGCCTGCTTTTTGGTCGTTTTTCAGTTGCTGGCCAATATGCAATTCACTTTTTCACCTGAGTTTTCTCCTAGGAGATAATCTTTCATCTTCTATTTAAAATACCTTTCCAGCACTTTTCAACTGAAAAAGTACTGAAAAGTAAGTGCAAAAGTACTATCAAAATTATTTTGAGTATTTTCTTGCTTGCTGGTTGCTTAGCAGGAATTTTATTGACAAATTTAAAAATATCACCTAGGAGAAAACTCAGGTGAAAAAGTGAATTGCATATGGCCTGTAGAGTGTTATTTTAAACAAAAGATGAACATGTTTCTCCTAGGAGAAAATTTCAGGGAGAATTGCATATAGCCAATGGGCCCTTATTCAATTTCCCATTCCTCCTATGTATTCTCTTAGGAGAAATTATTTTATCTTCTGTTTAAAATAACTTTTCAGCACTCTCTAATTGAAAAAGTACCAAAAAGTAGGTAAACAAGTACTGTCAAAACTATTTTGTGTATTTTCTTGCTTGCTGGTGGCTTAAATGCATTTTTATTGCTAAGATGGGAAAATATTACTTGGAGAAAATGTGAATTGAATAAGGACCATCATGAGATAAAAATGGATATATATATATATACAGTACCAATTCTTGTCTGAGGTCCCTGTTTTGTACTTATTTATTTTATTTTTTTTATTACAAGAGTTAATGAGCCATTACTTTTTCCTATGCAAATAAGGAGGCTGAACACTGCTGATAACAGGAGAGAGAAGAGGGATGCAAAATCCAAAAGGCTATTATTACTTTTGTTGTGCAGCTGAATGAAGCAGATCACACTGACATGGCTACCATTTAGAATGCTGCCCTTTAGCTGAAAATAAGCTTACGAGACACCAGGTAAGTTCTACTTGCCATTAATACAACAAATAATTTTAATAGTCTCATAACTTTATTTTCAGTTCAAGTTTGCTTCGAACACAGGAATAGTTATATCAAATAAAGCATCTACATTTTCCCTCTAGAAGTTCAGAGGTCACCATCCTGCAAGGATAAACATGAAGGAAGAAAATCTATAAAAAAAATACTAAGGCTTAACACATCCCTGCTACTGTCTTCCTATTCTCCTATGTAGTTCATTCAACTTTATCTAGGAAAAAGCATTACAAATAATACAGAATATACAACCAGTTTATATTTACAGCACCACTGAATTTCCAGCAGTGGTGCCCTAGTGACATCTGGAAAGGGGTGTGGTTCTCACACCACACGCCCCCTCCCTTCACCACTCATTGGATGTAAGGCGTGCTTGTTACCCCATAAACCTCCCCTGGCCTCCACTTTATCCAGAGGCAGGGGTATGGTTTCAGTGAGTGATGTGCAGAGCAAGTGAGCATGGCAATGTCGGATGATTCAGATATTCCTGGGATGCCACACAAGGGGTTGTGGGAGGGGGAGGAGTCAGGACAGTGCCTCTGAGGTGCTTTGGCTTCATGTAGTGTTTGGCTGAATGGGGGGTTATGCGACCTCACTCGAAGCTGAAGATCGTTAGAAAAGAGTGTGGGTTGGGTTTTGGGGGTGGGACGTATGTAGGTGCCCATTTGGGAGGTGGAGGGCACAGGTAGGAAACAAAATCCCCTAAAAATGTGTTTTAACTATATGGTGGCCTGCCATTACTTTTTCTTAAAGGACCACTACCGCAAAAAATTTTAAAATTTAAAATACAGTAAATGAAAACACATAAATAAAAAATAATTTGTCCTGAAGTAAAATGTAGTATAAATTACTTTTCTCCTATGTTGCTGTCACTTACAGTATGTACTAGAAATTTGACAGAACTGACATGTTTTTAACTAGTCAATTTCCTCATAGGTATTCTCAGGGTTTTCTTTATTTTCAAAAGCACTTAGTGAATGGCAGTTGCTCGATACAACTGCCAGAATAGTGTGCAAAATGGTAAGGGGGATGGCCTGCATCTTTGTATAGATCTTCTCCAAGGAGAGCTTTTGTAAAGAATAAATTAAATACTGAGAATCCCCCAAGAGGAGATGGACTAGTCAAAAATCTGACAATTCTGTCAGATTTCTACTAACTACTGTAGGTGACAGCAACATAGGAGAAAAGTAATTTTTAGTGCATTTTATTCTGAAAGAAATATACTTATTATTTGTATATATTTACATGTATTTAAAAAATGTACCATTTTTCACAATAGGGGTCCTTTAACCCCCCCCCCCCCCCCCCACCCCCCTGGCGGTCTATTAAAAACCGCCAGGGACAGCAGAGCAGTTTTTTTTTTATTTATTGTTTTTTTTAAATCATGTAGCGAGCCTAGGGCTCGCTACATGATAGCCGCTATACAGCGGCATCCCCCCGCCCTCTTTGATCGCCTCCGGCGATCTCCGATCAGGAAATCCCGTTCAAAGTACGGGATTTCCTGGAGGGCTTCCCCCGTCATGGCGACGGGCGGCATGACGTCACCGACGTTGTGACGTCATTGGGAGTCCCGATCAACCCCCAGCGCTGACTGGCACTGATTGGCCAGGCAGCGCACGGGGTCTGGGGGGGGGGGGGCGGCGAGTGGCGGCGGCTAATCGGCGCGGAGCTGCGGCGAGCAGAGTGCACACGTAGCTAGCAAAGTGCTAGGTGCGTGTTGCAAAAAAAAAAGTGTGCAAATCGGCCCATCAGGGCCTGAGAAATCCTCCTGCGCGGCATAGCCCGTGCTCAGCACGGGCTTACCGCCAGGGAGGTTAAGACCCTCTATACTACAAAAAGTATTGGAAGCTGTATGGAAGCAATTTCATATTGGCTTTCATATCCATTATTTTACAGCACACATTTCGGTTTTTGCTTCTCTTTCTTTAATACGTAAATTTTTAATGTATATTTGTGCTTACTGTATATTCTGGCGTACAAGACTACTTTTTAACCCTTGAAAATGTTCTGAAAAGTCAGAGGTTGTCTTATATGCTGGGTACCATTGATGCCTGGTGATACGTGATGCTGGTACCCGTCCCGATGCGAGTATATGTCATGCTGATGTTTAATTACCAGGTGCTGGACATTCGACGGTCGCCGCATATGCTGGGGGAGCTCATCACTCACCCTGCAAGGTCTGGGAAGCCCGGGGTGTGGAAGAAAGAGATTGCTCTGTGTCCGTAAAACACATCACTTCCACTCGTCTAGCCTGCCCTGTTACCGCATGTGTGAGATCTGAGTCAGAAGAGGTAAACAGGATACAAGGGCGGGCCAGACGGGTGAAAGAGGCATGTTTTATGGGCACAGCGCAATCTATTCTTTCATACCGCTCTGAAAAATAGGGAGAGCTGACTCATCCACTTGGAGACAGGGAGAGCTGACCAATCCGCTTTGGGAGAGGGAGAGTTGACCAATACAACCAGTCAATCACCTATATACTGTTATATACTGGGTACCATATACAGTACAGCACTGTTCATACATAGCACCAGTATATTATATTTTCTTAATTTTTATTCGGTGTACGTTGGAAGAGGGGTTGTCTTATACGACCAGTATATCCCAGACTCTATATTTTAACTGGAAAAATGGGGGGGGTGTCATCTTATACGCTTAGTCGTCTTATACGCCCAGTCGTCTTATACACCGGAATATATGGTACATCTGGTAAACCGCCGGTAATAGAGTATTATGCGCAAATAGCAGAACATAGAAACCTGTGCTAAAATAAACTATTATCCACTCCAGAACACAGCATCTAGCTTAGAAAGGTAATCATTTTATAAGGAACATAATGAACCAAAAGGAAATTCATACCATCATTTGCTACCTGATAAAAAAATTTCTCAGACAAAGCTATTTCAGAAATAATATCTTTTTTTCTATCTAGATGGTGTTCCACCTTACGAAGCCAAAAGGGCTAAAACTGTTACATTATATAAACCTATAATAAACATTACTTTGATGACTACTTACAGAAATAGAAAAAACACTTCGAAAAAAAGAGTTTCTCTTTTTACACAAATACTACTGTCTTCCTTTATAGGGCATAATATAGGAAAAAGTATACATTCTGCCTTCGCAAAGACAAGACATTGCAAGCTGCTCAGTTGAATGACATCCAGCAAAATGTCTGTGTGAAAAAAAAGCAATTACTTTCAAGTCCACAAAACAAACCACCTTCACCGATTTTCCCCTAGCATTTAGTGTTGACAGTTAACCAGTAGAGGACCGCAGTCTTTTCACCCATTAAAGCAGAATATAACCCAGCATTTCAACTTTGCTCTAAAACATTATTTACAGCATATTATATGCAACCAGCATTTTTTTTTTTTTTTACTAGACCATCATTGGAAGGGTTACACACAGAGCTTTAAAGTTCCGTGGAGAGAAATGCAGACGCATCCGAAGTTTAGACAGATACATTTAAGTAAACACAATGTAACAAGTGAGGAATGTGACACACACTCTCTGACTGTGCAGGAGCTCCTGCACAGTCAGAGAGTGTGTCAAATTCACCACTTGTTACATTGTGTTTACTTCAATGTATCTATCTAAACTTCGGATGCGTCTGCATTTCTCTCCACGGACTTTAAAGCTCTGTGTGTAACCCTTCCAATGCTGCTCTAGTAAAAAAAAAATGCTGGTTGCATATAATATGCTGTAAATAATGTTTTAGAGCAAAGTTGAAATGCTGGGTTATATTCCGCTTTAAGGACCAGAGCCTTTTTTTCCATTCAGACCACTGCAGGTTTAACGGTTTATTGCTCGGTCATACAACCTACTATCTACATGAATTTTACCTCCTTTTCTTGTCACTAATACAGCATTCTTTTGGTGCAATTTTATTGCTGCTGCGATTTTTAGTTTTTATTATATTAATCAAAAAAGACCTGAATTTTGTAAAAAAAAAAATGATTTTTTTAACTTTCTGTGCTGACATTTTTCAAATGAAGTAAAATTTCTATATACATTTTTGTCCAAATTTTTTGTGCTACATGTCTTCGATAAAAACAAAAAACAAAAAAACATTCAGTGTATATTTATTGGTTTGGGTAAAAGTTATAGCGTTTACAAACGATGGTGCCAAAAGTGAATTTTCCCATTTTGAATCATCTCTGACTTTTCTGAGCACCTGTCATGTTTCATGAGGTGCTAAAATTCCAGGATAGTATAAATACCCCCCAAATGACCCCATTTTGGAAAGAAGACATCCCAAAGTATTCACTAAAAGGCATAGTGAGTTCATAGAAGATTTTATTTTTTGTCACAAGTTAGAGGAAAATGACACTTTGTGTCAAAAAAAATAAATCAAAAAAGTTACTATTTCTGCTAACTTGTGACAAAAAAGAAATTAAATCTGCCACGGAACTCACCATGTCCCTCTCTGAATACTTTGGGGTGTCTACTTTCCAAAATGGGGTCATTTGTGGGGTGTGTTTACTGTCCTGGCATTTTGCGGGGTGCTAAATTGTAAGCACCCCTGTAAAGCCTAAAGGTGCTCATAGGACTTTGGGCCCCTTAGCGCACCTAGGCTGCAAAAATTGGTCACACATGTGGTATCGCCGTACTCTAGAGAAATAGTATAATGTGTTTTGGGGTGTATTTTTGCACATACTCATGCTGGGTGGGAGAAATATCTCTGTAAATGAGATTTTTTTTATTTTTTTTCACACACAATTGCCCATTTACAGAGAGATTTCTCCCACCCAGCATGGGCATTTGGTTTCTAGACTACTCCTCACGTTTAGGGCCCCTAAAATGCCAGGGCAGTATAGGAACCCCACAAGTGACCCCATTTTAGAAAGAAGACACCCCAAGGTATTCCGCTAGGAGTATAGTGAGTTCAAAGAAGATTTTATTTTTTGTCACAAGTTAGCGGAAATTGATTTTTATTGTTTTTTTTTTTCAAAAAGTATCATTTTCCACTAACTTGTGTCAAAAAATAAAATCTTCTATGAACTCAACATACACCTAACAGAATACCTTGGGGTGTCTTCTTTCTAAAATGGGGTCACTTGTGGTGTTCCTACACTGCCCTGGCATGTTAGGGGCCCTAAACCGTGAGGAGTAGTCTAGAAACCAAATGCCTCATATTGACCTGTGAATAGGACATTGGGAACCTTAGCGCACCTAGGCTGCAAAAAAGTGTCACACATGTGGTATCACTGTACTCTAGAGAAATAGTATAATGTGTTTTGGGGTGTGTTTTTACACATACCCATGCTGGGTTGGAGAAATATCTCTGTAAATGGACAATTGTGTGTAAAAAAAATAAAAAAATTGCATCAAAATGCCTGTTCAGGGGTATAAGCATCTGCAAATTTTGATGACAGGTGGTCTACGAGGGGCCGGATTTTGTGGAACTGGTCATAAGCAGGGTGGCCTCTTAGATGACAGGTTGTATTGACACTGAAGTGCAGGAAGCGCAGGATGTTCTCAAATCGTGACCTGGACAAGGCAGCAGAGAACATGGACATGTGATGTATTGGGTGCGTAGACCAATAAGACCGCAATACATTATTTTTGACTAGACCCATGTTAAGGAAAAGGCCCCCAAAAATGTTACATTTGGAAACTTGGAGTGGTTTCCACCGAAAAGGCTGGGCATGGTAGCTTCTTGGATTGGTGGTCGCGTATTGTGTGGCATAACGGTTGGTCTCGGCCACAATTAAGTCCTAGAGACCAGCAGAGATCAGAAAAAAAAATTCTGTCACTGCGGTGGGGCGGGTGAGGGTTTGGCCGGGTGATCGGAAGCCCGCAGGGGGCAGATTAGGGCCTGATCTGATGGCTAGGAGTGCTAGGGTGACAGAAGGTGATTGATGGGTGTCTCAGGGGGTGATTAGAGGGGAGAATAGATGCAATCAATGCTCTGGGGAGGTGGTCGGAAGGGGGTCTGAGGGAGATCTGAGGGTTTGGCTAAGTGATCAGGAGCCCACACGAGGCAAATTAGAGCCTGATCTGATGGGTAGGTGTGCTAGGGGGTGACAGGAGGTGATTGATGAGTGTCTCAAGGTGTGATTAGAGGGGGGAATAGATGCAAGCAATGCACTGGGGAGGTGATCAGGTGGGGGGTCTGAGGGCGACCCGAGGGTGGGCGGGTGATTAGGTGCCTGCAAGGGGAAGATGAGGGTCTGATCTGGGCATATGGGTAGCAGTGACAGGTGGTGACAGGGGGTGACGGGGTGATTGATAGGTGATCAGTAGATAATTACAAGGGAGAATATATGCAAGCAATGCACTGGCGAGTTGATCAGAGGGGGTGTAGGGGGGATATTTGAGGATGTGGGTGGGTGATTGGGTGCCCAAGGGGCAGATTAGGGTCTGATCTGATGGGTAGCAGTGACAGGTGGTGACAGGGGGTGATTGATGGGTGATCAGTGGGTGATTAGAGGGGAGAACAGAAGTAAACAATGAAGGTGATCTGAGACAGGTCTGCGGGTGATCTGAGGTTGTGGGCAGGTAATTGGGTGACCGAAAGGGGCAGGTTAGGGTCTGATCTGATGGGTGGCAGTGACAGGTGGTGACAGGGGGTGACAGCGGGTGACTGATGGGTGATTGACAGGTGATCAGAGGGTGATTACAGGGGAGAATAGATGTATACAGTACATGGGGGGGGGGGGGTCTGGGGAGGATCTGATGGTGTGGGGGGGGGGGGGATCAGGAGCCCCCAGGGGGCAGTTTAGGACCTAATCTAAAAAATAGCATTGAAAGATAGTGACCGGGAGTGATTTATAGGTGATTAGGGGGGTGATTGGGTGCAAACAGGGGTATGGGGGGTGGGCAGGGGGGTTCTGAGGGGTGCTGTGGGTGATCAGAATGTAGGGGGGGCAGATCAGTGTGTGAGTGTGCTTACCAGGGGGGCTGCAACCTGCCCTGGTGGTACTTGGTTACTGGGACCAAAAGGGCAGGAGGCAGCCTGTATAATAAGCGTTGTATACATTACAAAGTGTATTATACGCTGTCTATGCGGCAGATCGGGGGTTGACGTCGCGGTTGGGCGGAGCCTATTGCCGGCGGATGCGCGCGCATGTAGCGCGTGATCCCCGGCCACCTAGTGCAGAACGAGCCGCCGCCTAGTGTGCGGTCGTTCTGCACACTACTTTGCCACCGCCCATGGGCTGTGGGCGGTCGACAAGTGGTTAAACACAATTTAACCCTTAATTTTTAATGTATTTTTTTTACCTCTAGCCGACTGCTCCACGCCAATTGGCGTAAACACGGCGGCAGCCCCAGGACCACTCCACGCCGATTGGCGTGAACAGCCTTCTATGGGGCTAGCGCGTGCATCTCTGCTTCAGTCTCCCAGACGGGGATCGCTGCTCGCAGACTGTTAGACGGTGAAACCGCCGTCCTATTAGGCTGTACAGTGCTGCGATCTAAGGCAGCGCTTTCCCCCTGGGACACAGGAAAGTGATTGGCCCTCATAGGTTGAAGCCTATGACAGCCGATCGCCGTGATTGGCTGGCTGGGGGGAGGGAGGGATTACAGAAAAAAAGATAAATAGGTAAATTTACTGTAAAAAAAAAAAAAAATATTTATAAAAAAAAAAAAACACTGGAAGAGTGATCAGATCCCACCAACAGAGAGCTCTGTTGGTGGGGAGAAAAGGAGGGGTGCCGAGTTGTGTGGCCCTGCATCGAGCCTTAAAGCTGTAGTGGCCAATTAACTGAAAAATTGCCTGGTCTTTAGGGGGGTTTAACACTGCAGTCCTCAGGTGGTTAAAGAACACAATGCACTGACCTCCATTGCTCACAGGACTCTTTTGCTACCTTTTTTAGATTGCAGGAACAGTGATCCCCTTTCCCTGATAGTGCTATCACTAGGTTAAAAGATTGGACCATCTAGTTCTAGTGGTTCTAGTTTCCATACACAGGTGCTGCACACATTCAAACACACTAATTAATGTAATTATATGGTACCTGGGACCTGGTGCGGCTCTAGGCTGTTGGCGGCCCTAGGCAGAGAAACATTTGGTGGGACCTTCTCCCACCAATGTCAATATGGTATCTTATGCACAGTAAATGCCTAAATGGCCATGTCCATTACGGACTCCGCAGAGCCGCCTTGTGCATATGACACAAATGTTTAACTTTCGCTGACATTTCCAACCAATTTTTGCCTCTGCCTCTGCCCCCTCCTTTACTAGTGACGCATGCAGGTGCTGGCACAGCACACGGATACAGAGTCACTGTGACCTGCTGCGCTGCACTGACGTGTGCAGCCATAGTGACCAGGTCCCTCCTCGGTGTGCCCATGTGGTGCCCCCTGAGAATGGTGGCCCTGTGCAGGTGTACAGATGGCACATGCTTAAAGGGATACTTATGGCTGATAAAAAAAAGACTTTTACTCACCTGGGGCTCCCCTCAGCCCCCTGCAGCTGAACGGTGCCCTCGCCGTGTCCCTCCGATGCACCTGGTCTCGCCGGCGGCCACTTCCGGTTTGGCCGTCACCGGCCAACAGGCCGCATTCCTGGCCGCAATAGCGCCCTCTATAATGCTATTGCGGCCGGGAACGCGGATTATCAGCAGCGTTCCCAGCCTGTCGGCCGGTGACGGCCAAACCGGAAGTGGCCGCCGGCGAGTCCAGGCGCATCGGAGGGACACAGCAAGGGCACCGTTCAGCTGCAGAGGGCTGAGGGGAGCCCTGGGTGTGTAAAAGTCATTTTTTTATCAGCCTTAAGTATCCCTTTAAGGCCTTCCCAGCTGGGACCCACTGGAACTAGGTAGTAATTAAGTAAGGTTTTCTGGATGTGAGAGGTCCAGAGCCTGGGTGTGAGAGGTCCAGGCCCACCTGCACTCCCCTCCAGGTATTGCATGTTGGCCTTGGGGCCCCGGCCAGTGAGAGAGGTCCGGGGCCCCTGGCCATCGTGTGAACCAATCGTGTGTTTTTTAGTAATTAAGTGTGACAAATACTTAAACCTTAGTGGTAAGCTTTCTTCTTGATTTCGTCAGTACTTGATCAGAGGCTTAAAGTGGAACTAAATTCAGAACTTCCACACTGCCATTAAGATTAACCACAGCATGATAACCTTTATGAAAATAAATGTGTTCATTACAATTTATGGAAATCCCCCCAAAAACTTGGTTTCACTGTTGCAGATGGCAGTAAAAGTGTTAAGCCCCAGTGTTTACTGTATGCCAGAGATGGCTAGGTGGAGCTACCCTGCAGTCTATTTACAGTTGCTGATAAGAACTAAATAGACCAGCTGATCTGCCTAAACAAATATGAAGCATAGAGAAGTGAATTTTGTCAGCAACTATATGTGGAATAAAGACTTTTCATTGTGTGCTGTGCAAGAGTTCAGGTCTGCCTCAACTATTAGTGAGAAGTCCCTGCACTTGCAGGGAGCCTGTGTGTCATGGGGGTCAACTTCTTATACTCCCTCTTTGCAATGTATGGGTGCCCTTCAAGGGCACCTTGGGCACGTGTTGCTGGCAACTTGACATGTTTGTTAGTTGCCATAGTGGTGATGAATGGTTGCTGGATGGAGGAGGAACATGGAAACAAAACTTGTATTATTTTTGTCAAACGGGTCATGACAGCGGGGTCACCACAGGAGGAGGGGGGGGGGGGGGTAGTGACTCTTTGCAGCCCCCATCAAAGTGGGACCCCATTATTTGTACATACAAGTATGCACTTGATATATAAGAAAGGAACATGCTAGAAGTACTTTGATTATTCTCTGCGATGAGATAGCTAAGATAAGTAAACTAGTAATTGTACAGTTGTATGCTTTAGTGTGTGTGTGTGTGTGTGTGTGTGTGTATGTGTGTGTATGTGTCGCATATATATATGTTTGACTTTACTGTTTTGCTCTATGTGCTTATCTTCCCCTTTGAGATATCCATGGAGTTGCATTTTGCAATATTAACCACTTCACCCCACAGGCTATTTTATCCTCACCGCCAAGAGCCATTTTCACCTGTCAATGCTCCTCCCATTCATTTGCCCATAACTTTATCACTGCTTATCACGTCTAAATGATCTGTATCTTGTTTTTTGCCACAAATTAGGCCTTTTGTGGGCAATACTTGTGCATTTTATAGGAAGAAACAAGGAAAAAATGAAACAATACTATATGGGCTTGATTCACTAAGACAAATAGCGTGCCTTATGAGAGTTAAGAGGCCTTATCAGAGTTAAGGGGCCTTATCAGAGTTAAAGTGAACCAGAGACGAAGCACCCTCATGTATTTTACCATATATTTTAGCGGGAACATTAGAGAAAACACCTATCCTGCTCTCTGCTTCATTCTTCACTGCTCAACCTGCTTGTTAGCAGCCTGAAAAAAATCCACAACTGAGCATTCAGTCTGGCTTTGTTCAGGAATCATTATAGCTGAGTCATTATTGCAGAGCCAGAAGGGGGCAGGCTTGGGCTTGAAAAGACATCAGAAAAGACAGACTCAGCTATAATGATTCCTGAGCAGAGCCAGACTGAATGCTCAGTCTGGGATTTTATCAGGGCTGATTAGAAGCAGGCTGGGCAGAGAAGAATGAAACAGGAGGCAGGGTAGGCATTTTCTCTGTTCCCACTGATACAGTATATATGGTAAAATACATGAGGGTTCTTTGTCTCTGGTTTACTTTAACCACTTGATAACCCAGCCTTTACCACCCCTTAAGGACCAGCGCTGTTTTAGCAGATCTGTGCTGGGTGGGCTCTACAGCCCCCAGCACAGATCAAACACCAGGCAGAGTGACCAGATCGCCCCCCTTTTTTCCCCACTATGGGGATGATGTTCTGGGGGGGTCTGATCGCTCCTGCCTGCGTGTGGGGGGGCACCTCAAAGCCCCCTCCACCGCAGGATTCCCCCTCTCCCTCTCCTCCCTCCCTTCCCCGAGAGATCGAGGCTGCACAGGAATGGATCTGTCCTGTGCAGCCTCTAACAGGCTCCTGCCTGTCATGTGACAGCGATCCCCGGCCGCTGATTGGCCGGGGATCGCTGATCTGGTACAACGCTGCTACTGTTAGCAGCGTTGTACAAATGTAAACAAAGCGGATTATTTCCGTTTGTGTTTACATTTAGCCTGCGAGCCGCAATCGCCGGCCCGCAGGCTATTCACGGAGCCCCCCGCCTTTAAAGTGATTGGAACTGCAGGTGCTCAGCGTAGGATGAGTGGAGCTCATCATTGCCAATTAGCAGGCATTTGTTTGTAGCGCTCGCTATGCTACTCTGATAAGGCCCCTTAACTCTGATAAGGCTCCTTAACTCTGATAAAGCACCAATAAGGCCCCTTAACTCTGATAAGGCATGCTATTTGCCTTAGTGAATTAAGCGCTATTTCTCCAATTCCATCCACTTTTGCTTTAAAATGAACAATGCTACAGGATTAAAACCCATTTGTCCCAGCTGCTGGAGAGATATGTAGAGGGCACACTTCTCCTGTGTAGACTAGCTCCGACTAACGTAAGTGATGGGACCCAGTTCCCAAAGCTGCGGGCAGGAACAGGCTGAAGGAAGCCCCAGGTATGTATAAAACATTTTATTTATTTCAGCTCTGGTACACTTTAAGTAACCAAAAGCATTACAGAAACCTCCCCAATGTGAGAACAGTTCTTGCCTTTGAGAGTCTAAAGTGATTATAGGCAATGTGGACCAACTGGTCCTGATGGCTGGGTCAGCATTTCTGAGACTAATGCATCATCCAAACATGGCCACTGCATGTATATTCCAAATACATTGTTTTCTACTGTTTAGGTATGTTGTTTCGTGAGGCAGAAATTCCCCAGCTCACAGCCACATGAAGCTCACGGTTTATTCAATCATCACAAGGGATATCTCTCTCCTGGATTCATATTTTGAAACATATGAGAAATAAAACATGTTTAGTCTGATCTTTGGGAATGAGTTATGATCACAGACAGGCTGGTGCCAGCTCAGTGGCCTCCCACAGGATTTCGCCTAGTCAGTTTGGAAATAATTGCAGGAAACTCATTAGAAGTAAGGTCAGTTGTATGTGGCCCGGTGTTAGTCATGGTGAAAATCCAAAGACATAACTTCAAAAGTTGTTTAGATAAAGATAAACACATTTTTATATTGTTTTTCTCCTATCGGACTCAAAGTGTTTGTGAGGCAGCCACTAGAGCGCACTCAGTAAGCAGTGTTAGGGAGTCTTGCCCAATAACTCATTACTGAATAGGATACTGGCTTACTGAATAGAAAGACCCAAGATTCAGACCCTGGTCTCCTATGTCAGTGGCTGTGTCCTTAAAGAGACTCTGTAACAAAATGTTCAGCCTTATTTCTTCTATCCTATAAGTTCCTATACCTGTTCTAATGTGCTCTGGATTACTGCAGCCTTTTCTAGTTGCACTGTCTCTGTAATATAACTAATCTTCTTTTCTTTGTCAGGCTTTGTCAACACAGAGAGGAATGTGCTGCCTCTGCTGTGATAGGGAAAAGTTATGCATGCCCTCTGCAGGCCCCCTGCAGGCTCTGTGTGTGTGCTTTGCTTATCCCTCACAGACAGGCCTCTGCTCTCTGTTTCAGCTTGTCATGCTGAGAAACTGTGAGAATCCCTGACAGGAGTGCAGATAATTCACTGGTAATAAAAACTTGTAGGATACTGTAACATGATATATATATATATACACATACATCACTTCCTGGTTAGCGGCTATGTGTTTTGTTTGTAAACACTGCCTAAAACTGGCGATTAAAAGCCAGGATTGCGGCGGGGAGCGGCGGAAACGGCAAAGAGGAATCCAGGAGATCACAGTGACTTGATTGGTATGTTTTTTGTTGTACAAATTGGACAGTACAGATTCTCTTTAACCAATACACTATCCAACCACTGTTTTGGTAATACATTTAATGACTAACTGTACAAGGTTTCTTACGAGCTTTTGAAAACTTTAAGTTTCTTTTTCAGGCATGGTACAGAACTAGATCAGAACGGTATAAAGCTATCTCTTACATGTACAAGTTTATATATGATTTTCTGGGTGTAATCAGCAACTTAAGACTTCATACAATTGAGTCCAAGTATTAGAAGTAAGGTGTACATGCGTTATTCCCAGCTGCATATGAAGATACCAGGATGTCTTTCAGGAGATGTTCTCCCATTTGGTTTCCTATGATGGACTCATGGCCGCTGATACAAAGTAACTGCATCCTCTTGATACATTACAGTTCTGCCATCTCACTTTTATGATTTATCTTATAGCTTACAGAAGTATCATTTTTACGCCTATGTAGAAATGAAGCTACCGTATTTTCCGGACTATAAGACGCACTTTTTCTCCCCCAAAAGTTGGAAGAAAAAGTCCCTGCGTCTTATAGTCCGAATACAGGGAATCCCCGACCTACAGATCACCCGCCGAGAGGAACCGCCGACCCGCCGCAACCTCTGGGATTCTCTGTATTCACTGTGTCCTGCCGTCAGCCTGTAGGAAGGAATCAGCGGCAGCCGCTATCACTCACCTAATCCAAAGAGTGCCTGCGGCGATCAGCTGCTGTTCCCTCCTTGTCGCTGGTCTTCTACGGGTCCCCGATGTCCTCCTCGCCCCCGCACTGCAATAAGAAATCATCGGCGGTAGCTGCAGGCATCACTCACCTCATCCGGCGGCGATCGGCTGCTGTTCCCTCCTTGCCGCTGGTCTTCTCCGGGTCCCCGATGTCCTCCTCGCCCCCGCACTGCAATAAGAAATCATCGGCGGTAGCTGCAGGCATCACTCACCTCATCCGGCGGCGATCGGCTGATGTTCCCTCCTTGCCGCTGGACTTCTCCGGGTCCCCGATGTCCTCCTCACCCCCCGCACTGCAAAAAGAAATCAGCGGCGTTAGCCGCAGGCATCACTCATTTCATCCAGCGGCGATCGGCTGCTTCTGCCTCTTTCACTCCTTCTCCTTAGCGGCAGCACTTCCTGGTCAGACGCGACCAGCCGCTAAGGACAAGGAGTGAAAGAGGCAGAAGCAGCCGATCGCTGTTTGAGGAAATGAGTGATGCCTGCGGCTACCACCGCTGATTTCTTTTTTGCAGTGCGGGGGCGAGGAGGACATCGGGGACCCGGAGAAGACCAGCGGCAAGGAGGGAACAGCAGCCGATCGCCGCCGGATGAGGTGAGTGATGCCTGCGGCTACCACCGCTGATTTCTTTTTTGCAGTGCGGGGGCGAGGAGGACATCGGGGACCCGGAGAAGACCAGCGGCAAGGAGGGAACAGCAGCTGATCGCCGCAGGCACTCTTTGGATTAGGTGAGTGATAGCGGCTGCCGCTGATTCCTTCCTACAGGCTGATGGCAGGACACAGGGGCATGGGAGCAAAACACAAAGAGGGGCCACCTGGAGCCAGACAAAGAAGGGGATTGGAGGCAGACACAGGATGGGCAGTGGGCAAACAAAGGTGGACAGGTGGCAGGCTCAGGTGGACAGGGGGAAAACCCGGACAGGTGGCAGGCTCAGGTGGACAGGGGGCAGGCACAGGGTGACAGGGAGCAAACACAGATGGACAGGAGGCAGGCACAGGGGGCAAACACAGATGGACAGGAGGCAGGCACAGGGGGCAAACACAGATGGACAGGAGGCAGGCATAGGAGGTAGACAGATGTCAGCCACAGGGGGACAGTAGGCAGACTTAGAGAGGTACAGTTGACAGACACAGGGGGACAGGAGGCAGACAGGTGACAGACACAGGGGGACAGGAGCCAGACACAGAGAAGGAAAGGTGACAAACTCAGGGTAACTGGAGGCAGACACAAAGGGAGAGAGGAGAGGACACAGAGGACAGGAGGAGAACACAAAGAGGGACAAGAGGAGGACACCATGGGGGTTACAGGAGGAGATTGGGGGGAGAACATCTATAAGACACCCCTGCACCATAGGCACACCAGGTTTAGTATATATATTTTTTCCTGGGTTTTTGCCCTCTAAACCTAGGTGCGTCTTATAGTCCGGAGCGTCTTATAGTCCGAAAAATACGGTAATTAACCCTCATATTTCACAAAAGCCAAGCCAGATTTCATTGTTTCCACCCCTAAGCCAATACTCTAGTGATCCCTTCCAAGTACAGCAGTCCTCCTTCAATTCCAAATAGAAGCCCTCTTCCATGTGTAACATGAGTAATATCCATGTACAGCAGCCCCCCTTTCATGAACTCCTGTGGGCAGCAGCTCCCCTCTTGCAACCTCCCTTTTCCATTTGTACCCCATCCTTCCTGAAATGGGAATTTTGGCATGAGTGGCACCTGGGAAAATTGGGTACCGCCGTAGGTGCCCATAGTAGGGTAGAAAAATACTGTCTATAACTGGAAATTTGGGAGTGGGAGACACTCGCCAAAAAAGTGGCTGTAGAGTTCTGCTGACTGCTACATAGTAGCCGAACGCCGTAGGAACAGCGGCAATCTAGGAGCAGTAGTTCACCGGAGTTTGGCTACACTGTAACCTAACTCCGGTGCAAAATAGTGGTGAGTGGGGGTTGGTTAGTTTAAGGAATGGGTGGGGGTTGGTTAGGGTTACACATAGATGGGGAGGGTTCAAGTGAAAATTAGGGTACAGAGCGTGATGGTAGAAAAAGTGTTGATATTCTATTATTGCTATTTTGCACCCATTTTTCCTTACCTTTCTCTTTCATAGATACCATTCGTCCATATGCAGCTCACACTTCCATATGAGCTCCCTCCTTTAGTTACAGCCACCCAAGACTTAGGCCTCTGTGGCCTTTTCAGAAATCGGACCTTGCTAAAGTGCCTTACTTCTCAGTGCCCTCATTATACTGTAACTAGCAGGGGCGTAACTAGAAATCACTGGGCTCCCCTGCGAAACTTTGGATGCCCCCCCTAGCTTTCTGTACAGGAGAACTGAAAATCAGTGTTATTCAATTGGCTAGTGCACACTTGAATGTGTTTTCCCCATGCAGATACAAACTGACAGCACTGAAGCACTGCATGCATTTTCTCTATCAATTACATTAGCTTCTGTGATAAATGTGCATGTTTTCACACATACAGACACACATGGTGTGCAGAAAATGCATACAGAAAACTTAGAGATGAGCGTGCTCCCAGCCGCATCTTATTACACTCACTCTGACCTTCTCTGATGGAGCAAAACTGTCTCTGCAGTCTTCTCCAGCATCACTACAGTACACAAGACTTGGGAAGGGGGTGGAGAGGCTGGGGCAGGACATTGTACACAAGACCTTTGCTGCTGCGCACTAAATAGGCACTGTTTACAAAACTTTGTCAACAAAGTGCAAATTTCTTTTTGTTTCAAGTGCATTTGTCAACAAAGTGGTTGAGCAGATGCAGTCATTAGAACAATTGTGCAGTGAGCAGAACGTTGTTTTCACTCTGTGCCCTCAGTTTTCGATCTCTCAGGACAAGGAAAAGAAACTTCTCCCCCCACAGGGCGCCCTGCTGCTTCTGCCCCTCCTGTGGCTGCAGCCCTTGCAGGGTCTATTGTTACGCCCCTGATAACTACTATAACACTATGTGCTCCTGCACTTACTCTCCACCCCTTTCCAATTATCTCCACTGAAAGGCATCCCTGTTCTTAGAAATAAAATACATCCAACACTTCCTTTGCACAAGATTTACACTGTGCTGAAGATCAACATTAATGCAAAAGACTGAATATCTATAAAAATTAACATTTTGACAAGCTTTTAGTAAAAAATGAGCATACTCTGAGATGTTCTATTCACAACATCTGCTTGATTACAGATAAGCAGACGCAAATAACAGCATAAAAGACTGGGGTGAAGTTGGCTATAACTATTCATCACAGCGCCATAAACGCACACACGTATTATTTAATCGGCTTAATGTGAATGAGAAGTGAGAGCTATAATCCATGTAGCACTTTCTCCTACAGAAAGGCATTATACAAGCCAGACAACAAAGTAATTGAATTAATAAATGCTCCAGCCCTGTAGATAAGACACTAATGATGTCAAATGGTAACAGCATCCTGGTGTAATTATTCACGGCACACAAGAAACATTTATGGAGATTAATTTCCCACCTGCGGCAGTTCAAACACATCAAGTCATACATAAAGGTGTGCAATGACAGAAGATGACAGGTGCTCAGTCTGGCTGACTGTCGCTGGATCTGGTGATACTTCTAGGGTTTTCTCGCAAATAGCTTCAGAATCAGCTTCAACATCCTATGTTTGGCCTACAAATTTATACACAAGTCCTGCCCGACCTAAATCTCTGACCTGATCAGCAGAGACATACCTGGCCAACCACTTCACTCCTCAGTGGTGTAGCTAAGGAGCTGTAGGCCCCAATGCAAGTTTTACAATGAAGCCCCCCAAGCAGTGGCGGACAAAGCCAACGATGGGCCCCTGTGCTAAATAAATGAAGAGGGCCCCATGTTAAATAAATGAAGAGGGCCCCATGTGAGTGGGCGTGGTGATAACAGATCATGGTTGAATCCAAACAAAGCAGATAAGATAAAAGTTCATGAACCTAGGTCACATTCTATAGGCACTGTATTAATGTAGCACACATTTTAAACTTGGGGTACAAGTTATTATCACTGTTTGTGTTGTGTGTTTAGAGAGAAATACATGGAGAAAAGCCTAGAGGATAATCAGGCCCTAATTGGTGCAATTGCATGGGCCCTGCAGGACATGGGGCCCCTGTGCGGCTGCACGGGCCTATGTCCGCCTCTGCCCCCAAGCACTCTATACGTAACAATTGATACGACGCACCAAAACCTGCCAAGGACAACCACAGTGTCAGAGGTGCAAGAAGGGGTTGGGGAACAGCTTGTTAATGATTACCATTATTCAAAGTATCTATAAACGTGATTATTATGAGCACAGGACCAATAGAGAGCTAATACTGAAGTTGAGGGAGGGCCCTTCGTGACCCCTCTGGCCCAAGGGCCCCGATGTGGTCGCAACCTCTGCAACCCCTATTGCTATGCCCCTGTCACTCCTCCAACAACCTCCTACTCACAAACCCACGCATCTCACACTCCAATGCACAACTACAGGACTCCACTAGCTGGATACTACAAAATAGAAAAAAGGAGCGGGAGGACACCGGGAGCCCGATCTGGTGTATTATCGTTGGTCAACAGGGTAAGTATAAAGATACTCAAATATACTCACAAAGCCGGGTTGCACAATGCAACCAAGTAGATTCGCATGTGGGGAAGTACCGTCCCCACTCGGCCTTGTGATTTCGCTTAGTTGGTCGCAACTCCTTGGAAAAAGATACCCACCTGGGTATCGACCCTCAAGGTGGAGGGAAACAGAACAATGAGGAGAGGTAGGAGGCGCCCTAGGGGTACTTGTAGGCTAGTAGTTATACCACTATATTTAAAAAACCCCTATAGGGGCATATATCTAATAAAACAAAAGAGGTATGGATAGATCCTACCTTATAGACTGTTCACTCACGATATATTAAAAAGAATACTTTATTATGGCACTTTTAGATAGACAACGCGTTTCGCGGTAAACACCGCTTCATCAGGTCGAGTGACGTGCCAATAAGGGTGAAGTCCCCGGTCTTAGGCGCCTAAGACCGGGGACTTCACCCTTATTGGCACGTCACTCGACCTGATGAAGCGGTGTTTACCGCGAAACGCGTTGTCTATCTAAAAGTGCCATAATAAAGTATTCTTTTTAATATATCGTGAGTGAACAGTCTATAAGGTAGGATCTATCCATACCTCTTTTGTTTTATTAGATATATGCCCCTATAGGGGTTTTTTAAATATAGTGGTATAACTACTAGCCTACAAGTACCCCTAGGGCGCCTCCTACCTCTCCTCACAGGACTCCACTAGAGCTGCCCTCATCCTGTTGATCTCTCTCCCACTGTCCATCAGGCTTGCCTCCTCCTTAAACAGCTTAAAAAAAAGCCCTCAAAACTCATCTCTTCAAGGAGACCTATGCCACCTCAAAGCTGCCCTAACTCTCTGTCGAGAACCTCTCGATGCACCCCCTCTCCTTTTGTGTCACCACCCCTCCCTTTAGATTGTACGCCTTTGGCAGGGCCTTCTCCCCTTGTGTATCATATTTGATTGTATACTCTACCCAGAATATGTGATCTTGTATTATTGGCACTACCACTCCAGTGTATGATCTGGCATTGTAATACTACCTGTATTGTGTTGTGTATCTTACTGCATATTACCTGTTTGGTTGTATCTATTGCTTATTACCTGTATCATGCTGTTGGTCACCCCTGTTACTGTCTGTAATCCTATCTATTGTACAGCGCTGCGTAATATGTTGGCACTATATAAATCCAATAATGAAAAATAATAATAATAGCTCTGGCTGTGTACCATTTTCCAGAGAGAAGTGTCTGAACTATTGAGTCACTGAACTGACTCGATCAACATGTTTCTAATTGACCACACAGCATCTCCTATCCTCTCCATACCTGTAGCAAGCTGATCATACTTGTTTATGTGCCCAGGGGGAGGTCACATCCTGTCTGCATGACCGATTAGTTTAAATTAACAGAATTAATTAAAAGTCCCCATAGCTACTTAACAGCGTCCATTGATCTCAGGACATTTTTCATTGCATGAAGAACGTTTGCTTCATAGCATCAAGAACAGTGGCATAGCAATACAGGGTGCAGAGGTTGTGACCACACCAGGGACCCTGGACCAGAGGGGCCTATTAGGGGCCCTCCATCGATCTTGTTTGATTTTCATAGGTGCTGTGCTGGTAATGAACACTTCTTTATGTACATTGCATAGTGGCAATCCTAAAAATACTCTGTAACAAAATGTTCAGCCTTACTTCTTGTATCCTATATGTTCCTATACCTGTTCTAATGTTGTCTGGCCTACTGAAGCCTTTTCTAGTTGCACTATCTCTGTAATATATATAATTTTCTTTTCTTTGTCAAGCCTTGTCGAGCCAGAGAGGAATGCACTGCCTCTGCTGTGATAGGGAGAAGTAATGCACGCCCCATCCACACCCCCTGCAGGCTCTGTGTGTGTGCTTTGTTTATTAGTCACAGACAGCTCTCTGCTCTCAATTTCAGCTTGTCTGAGGGGGAAGGGAGCTTCCCATGCTGAGAAACTGAGAATCCCTGACTGGAGTTCACTATGTAATAAAAACCTGTAGTATACTGTAACATGATATATATACACACAAAGATCACTTCCCTGGTTAGCGGCCATGTTTTTTGTTTGTAAACACTGCCTAAAAGTGGTGATTAAAAGCCAGGATCACGGCGGGAAGTGGCGGAAATGGCAAAGCGGAGCTCACAGTGACTTGATTGATATGTATTTTATTGTACAAATCGGACAGTACAGATTCTTTTTAAGGCCTCTTGCACACTGCATGCATTTCCGATTCCGATTCCGCTTTTTAATCGGTTTTTACCTCCAATTCAGATTTTGAATCTTTACTGCATGCTGCGTTTTTTGATCCGTTTTTCTGTTGAATGTATTCAGGCAAAATCGGAATTGAAAATCAGAAACGGAATCGGAATCGGAATCAGATTCAGAAAACAGATTTGCAGTGTGCAGGGAGCCTAAAGGATACCAGAGCTGAAAGGCTCTGGTAAAAAGTGAAGCTGTACTGGGTAAAGGGCATAAATAAATACTCACTGCACCTCCCATTCCCCTCTATCCCCCATCGTTCTCCTCTGGTCAGTCCCATTTATCTGGGTGACTTGGGTGCGTAGTAAAGTCACAGCACAGGCGCGCGATTGCTCCTGCATCCCGGCGGCAGCGCTGATTAGAGACACGGGGGAGCAAAGTGCGCTTCTGTCCTGTGACATCACTCGGCGCGGCCACAGGGGAGCAGAACGGACACTGCAGCTGTCACTGCAGCTGTCCTTGTTAGGTTTTGGGGCTCCATGCAACACTCACATTGGGGCCCCCAACTCCTTTAATAGCTTAATTTTTGAGATTGCCTTAGACTGTCACAGTTGCTATTTAGAACTAATTACCCTTTGAACTTTCCTGCAGTTAAACCCCATTACAGGCCTTATCTCACAGTGTCTCAGCTGTTGTATCCTCTATTTGCTTTTCAGGAAACAGGACTGAATTGACAAGCTTTCAGCAAGCTCATAAATAAATAACAATTCTAATTTTGTGTTTTTAACTCTGGCTATACTGGAAAACAAAAAGGGACTTTCTAGGGCTAGTATTATATGTACCTATGTTTAAATTATCTCATTGAGCCACAAATCACTTCAGGTATGCTTTAGGATACATACATGTCATGCATGTACCACATAAGCTGTTACTATGTGCTGAGAACTGATAGCAATCAATGTACACTGCATGCTCATTCCTGTTTAAAAAACATGCACACCCTTTTACTCACTGGTCATAAATTGCCCCAACAGACTTCCTATTATCACTGTGTAGAGTTTATAAGCCCTTCAGTACACATTAAGTAGGAAGGGTAGTCTAGTGATGAGCTGTGTTTGTAATGTAAGCAATAGAAGTGAAAAACCTCTATTTTTACACAGAACTGAGATCAGTGATGATCAGATCCTAATTCTAAGTTACATACATCAGGTGCACTTACGCCTAGCTACACAAACACTTCAAAGTCAATCAGAACTATGGAAGGAGCATTGTGGATTTCCGTTTAACAAAAGTTACTTGCTTGGCTGTTGTGCTCGTTCTCTGGGCTGAAACGAGTATGGAGATCAGGTGCTCTGATACCACACTGTCTCCCCTGGCTACAGGAAGCAGCTGACTTGTAGCACCAGGAAAGGAGGGCACGGCCATAGCACCAATGCATTTTGTTGACAATATGCGACTAGGGATGGCCCTGGTTAGGAGAACTCATGGAGAAGCACATGATCAGTTTGATCGGCTGATAGATTTGTAAGGTCCTGATTTGCTGTGATGACTGCCTGGTTTAACACATGATCAGGACCAGCAAATCAGAACCTAACAAATCTATCAGCTGAACAAACCGATCACATGCTTCTCCACGAGGTCTCCTAAGCAGGGCCATCCCTATATGCGACTTGTCGGCGCAAGCCAAAGGTTTGGACATCACACCTGAGTTATTGTATAATCAAGAATTACTAAGAGCCCAAACAATTCAGCAGCTATTGAGGGCTATTTTAGGAGGGAGTCAATATTAGGCAGTGGCGTAGCTAAGGAGCTGTGGGCCCCGATTCAAGTTTTACATGGGGCCCCCAAGCACTCTATACATAACAAGTAATATGGCACACCAAAACCTGCCAATGGCAACTACAGTGTCATAGGTGCAAGAAGGGGATGGGGACAGTCTGTTAATGATTACCATTATACATAGCATCTATAGAAGTGATTATTATGAGCACAGGACCAATAGAGAGCTAATACTGTAGTTGAGGGATGGCCCTCCGGGGCCCTCCTGGCCCAAGGGCCCGATGCGGTCGCAACCTCTGCAACCCATCTTGCTACGCCCCTGATGTTAGGGTATAGGGCAGTAATGTAACTACAAATCATCGGGCCCCCAAGTGAATCTTTGGTGCCTACCTCCCCCTCCCATGTTCAAACCCTTCCCCTTGGGGCCCAGCTCACAAGGGTCATAAAACAAGTGTGGCCACAACAAAACACCTGATGTGAAGTATAATCACCTGTATCGGAGGAAGGGAAGGATAGTAGTTGGGGTCTCCCACAGCTCTGGCCCCCCGGTGACCACAGGGACTGCTTCCCCTAAAATCCTGGTATAGAGTGTGTGTAACCCTACTTAGCAATACGGGATAGGAGGTCAGGTTTAGGTGTCTGCAAGGACTGTACTTTGGAGGTGGGTAAGTTAGTACTAGGCATCAGGAAGTGGATTACATCAGGAGATAAAGTTAGTGTTAAGGTGGCCACTAATAGTCCAATTTCTAGCGAAAAATGTTTCGAGCAATCAGAAATTCTGATCGGAAGAAAAATCGTTCACTATACCATCAACGAACCAATCTTTGCTTCCTATCGATCACAGCCAATAAAGAAAATCCAAATTTTGATTTGACAAAAATCCAGTCGGACAACTATTTTTATATTCGTTCATAATCGATTGTGCTCATCAACTGAGATTATTTTCAACCAATCCGATCACAATTTATGATCACTCGAACGATTTTTCGCTAGAAATTGGACCGTCAGTGGCCACCTTTAGACATCAGGAAGGACATAATGCCGGAGGGGAAGGTTAGGGTCACACATCAGTTAGAAGGAGATCGTTAAGGAATAGCCCATCAACAAGGAGATGCGCTGAAAACCCCAACAAAAGAACCATCAGAAAGTCTCTAATACAAAACTGGTAATCAAATTTACTTTATATCCTAACAGCCATCAGCAGCCCAACTGAACCCAGTACTTCTGTTGTACGTTCCCTGGCTGCATGCTTGTTCCAGGTGTGTGCTACTCAATCCACTGAAGTAAAAAAACAATAATCGGCATGAAAGCCATGCAACTAGCATATTTAAATGAGAATAATGGTGTAAACTGCTATATCCACTTCAAATAACAAAAAGGTTTCCAAGTATTACCTAATAATAATTATAAAAGGTCAGCGTAATAAAGTTTGACTGTAAATATTATCTCTCTATGAAAACAGCAGACAACACACATACCTTGAAGACGTGTTCAAATCTATGACTACAGAACCCCATTCACTGCCAAGACCCGCCCCCGCCTGCACTGGCAACACCATGGGGGCTATAAACAATCTCATATGCATGCTGGATGTTAAACCTCCAAAGGAAAAAAAGCATAAAATGCATCAAACATCATTGCCAAATGGTCAGTATGTAGATGATGTTGCTTTTCCTCATGTATGATGTTAAATGTAATAGATAAGTGGAGTTACACGTTAAATCAAATTCCCACAGCACGAGCTAACAGTAAATGAATGGCTAGCATTTCTGCCTCGCAGCTCTGGGAAACTGAGTTCACTTCCCATTACTCACACAATATCCATCCATGGTACTGGCACGTTTGCATGAGTTTCCTGCTGGGTGGCACGGTGGCATAGTGGAAAGCACACTTGCCTCCCCAGTTCAAATCTCAGCCAGTGCACTATCTGCAAGGAGTTTGTATGTTTTCCCTGTGTCTGTGTGGGTTTCCTCTGGGCATTCCAGTTTCTTCTCACATTCCCAAAAGCATAGGATAAGTTATTTAGCTTCCCCCTAAATTGGCTCGCTCTAGACTACGATGGGCATATGACAATAGTAAGGATCAGAACCCCTCTGAGGGACAGAAGAAGAATAAATACTGTGGAAGATGTCGGTGCTATTAAAATACTAAATAATAATAATAATTAACAACTCAAAAACCAACACTTACACAGGGAGATGTACTATTCACAATGACTCCTTAGTTCCTAGGAGAGACTCAACAGCTCATATCATCTATGAAGCTGCAAAAAGTGTCAGCCTATATGAAAACATTTCATTAATCAGAAGTGGTCAATCCATCTACCCAAGCACGCTAGCACAGAAACCACAATAAACAATAGATTCCTCTGTATATGCAATAGACTTCCCTTTCTCGTTGCAGCACAATACTTTTCCAACGTAACAGGTTCCTCTTCTCAATATCCAGACAAGCTACCAATATAAGAGATTAGCTGAAGTCTGCTGCTATTTTGAAGAAATATTTCTTTGAAAGCTGTATATCCCCATGAAAATAACTAAAAAAGAAGTGACTTGAATTGCGATCCCTCCTCTAGGTGGCAGCCTTTCCCAGCCTTGCCATCGTCCTTATTCGCTATGGAACCAAAATAGTCCGTTATCTTTCCAGATGCAATAATAAAACAATGTAACCAAAAAACAGAAGAACCTAAATATAATATAACAATAATGATGCCACTATTCCAATCCCAAACCTGCGTGTACCAAACAAGGAAGGGAGGGAACACAAATCATTTTTTTAAGAAAAGAAGAAAAAAAAATAACGGTAGCATAAATGATTTTAGGATGTGCTAGTTACCGATCAGGAGGTCTTATATTAGCCACACAAGGGGTATATGATGTAGGATATGATGTACAGAAATATCAGCTACTTACGTGAGTTAGATGGAATAGTTTGCCATCCACAGGTGAAGTTCACAAAGTATCCTATTTGGCTTCCAAGTAAAACTTCAGCGGGGTTAGATAGTCGGGTGAGCAGAGCAGGGCTCCCCCATGCATGGCGCAGGGCTGAGCAGGTCAGCGTCTATCTCCTATCTCTCCATCCACACTGAGCGGAGTCAGGGAATCCCATGCTTGCTGCTGCATGGCCATCACCATAGTCTCCAGGATGCTCGCTCTACTCGCTGGAGATGAAGATCAGCACACTTGTCTGCTGGACTGCCTGCCTCTTGCATTGACTTATATGGAGCCTGCTTTTCTCTCTGCTGTGAAGTGTACGCCTTTCTTTGGTTTAAATCCCTCAAGGTATCCCTGTATGCTGTTCCGATCTCCCTGCTTTCCCAGTCGATTATCTCCTCTACCCCCCTCCCCCCTACTCCGAGGGAAGCTCCTGCACTGTGTCTCCCACATTGCTCACTCATCACTGGCTACTGATTTGCCAGCTGGATTTGGCTGCCTGTTGTGGTTCTCCTGCCTGTCACTCAAACACAGGTCTGGCTAATTACAGGCAGGGAAGAGGACTACAGTATCCAGGCTGGCATCAGGTCATTTTATGCTCTTAAAGGATATATCTGGGAAAAATCTTGTGCAAAAACACCTAGCTACAGGTGTCAGTTCCGTCCAGCAGGGATGCACAGCGTCCTACTCCCCCCCCCCCCCCCTTACCCACCCCCAGTCCTTGACACAACCTCGCAGGTCGAACCCTGTGAACTGGAAGCACTTGTCCCATGCTGGCACAGTTAGAGCTGGCTAAAGTTGGCATGCATGCAGCTCGATCCCTGTATGTGGGACTGTGCATGCGCAGTGTATGCCCTGCACGGCATTTTGTCATCTGTCCAGGGCTGCAGGCTGTGATCATCACCACAAGGCTTCTGACACTGGGTAGATACATGGCACTTAGCTATGGGCTATACACGGCACTTTGTCACCCGTCCAGGGCTGCAGGCTGCGCACACTACAGGGCTGCTCACACTGGGCATACACTGCACATTGGCATCGGTCCAGGGCTGCTGACACTGATACATGGCACTTTGTCATTGGTCAAAGGCTGCTTACACTGGAGATACAAGGCACTTTTTCATCCATCCAGGGCTGCAGGCTGAGATCACCACAGGGCTGCTGACACTGGGGATACCGTTATATTGTCATCCATCAAGGGCTGCAGGCTGCGATCACCACAGGGCAGCATACACTGGGGATACACAGCACTTTGTCATCCATCCAGGGCTGCAGGCTGCGATCCCCAGCCCAGTTTCTAGGGGCAGGCACAGCTTAGTTTGAGCAGCGTGAGTAAAAATCCTCAGCGCATGCTATGGGCTGCTAACTTACAAGCGCTCCCCTGTATACAGTGGCCACTCCTTTACTCCCGCCCTGAGCCCTGCCTCGTCCTGTAGCTGTTTAGGATGTGATCGCCACGCTTTCATTGGCCCAATAGGCTGCCTGTCAAGTGACTGGAGAGTGGAGACACCACCTAAATAACCTATACTGGGGGCAACAATACTAACTACCTATACTGGAGGCACCTACCTGGCTAACCTATACTGGGTGCAACTATACTGGCTACCTATACTGAAGGTACCTACCTGGGTAGCCTATACTGGGGGCAACTATACTGGCTACTTATACTGGAGGCAACTACCTGGTTAACCTATTCTGGGGGAAACTATACTAAAACTACCTATACTGGGGGCACCTACCTGGGTAGTCTATACTGGGGGCAACCATACTGGCTACTTATAATCCTTTCCGAATCTGAACATTTGTAGATCTCTTTTCTCCTGTCGGACTTAAAGTGCTCAAGAGCTGCAGCCACTGGGACCTGCAGTGTTAGGGAGTCTTGCCTTGAACTCCTTACTGAATAGGTACTGACACTAGCCAGGATTTGAACCGTGGTCTCCCTCATCAAAGGCAGTGCCCTTAACCAGTACACTATCCAGCTGCTACTTATACTGGAGGCACCTACCTAGCTAACCTATACTGGGGGCAGTTATACTGGCTACCTATACTAGAGGCACCTACAGTACCTGGCTAAACTATACTGGCCACCTATACTGGGGCACCTATGCCTTGCTACCTATACTGGGGAGACCTATAGCTGCCTACCTATACTGGGGCACCTAGACCTGGCTAACCTATATGGTGGGCACTTATATCTTGCTCCACAGGAGGGGGGGGGGTGTCAGCAGGACGGCCATCTAAAACTAGAAATGGTCGAAATGCCCATTTTCAATTCCGCAGAAACTTTGATTCCCACCAATGCCAATTTCCGGTTTCCATTTTTCCGATTTCTGTTTTCCATTTTTCCAATTTATGATCTTTAGATTTCTAAGATTTAAGATTTTCAGATTTTTACGATTTACGATTAATCCAATTTCTGAGGAGTATTTTATTTGTCATTTTTACATCAGAGAATGCAGAAAATGCCCCCAAAAATTGGAAATCGGAACTCGGAAAAACAGACCCTTGTGATTGGTCTAAAAATACAGCAGTAATCGGATGATTGCAGAAAAATTCTGCGTCCTCTGATTGATCCAATGCTTACGAGACTGGGCTAAAATTACAGAGTTGCAGTACATCGGACTTCTGCGGAAATTCTGTTTTCCGTTTTAAATACTGTGGAATCCGAATGTGTATACATACTGCCAAGTAACTATTATTATTAATTAGTGGATTTATAAGGCGCCAACATATTACGTAGCGCTGCACAATAGATAGATGGGTTAACATACAAGGTAGGGCATTCAGGAAACTCACAACAAAACAAGATCATGCAAATGATTTGATAATAGTACAGTGTGAGGTCAACATAGAGACTGTTCTAGTCCACAAAAAGGGGCGATTGACAGTAACATTGCATAATCAAGCTGGAAACACAAGGTGGGAGGGCCCTGCTAGAGGCTTACAATCTAAAGGGTAGGGGTGGAGACAATAGATGCATCTGTTGAGCGGGCATTCAACAGAACATATTGTGGTGCTGGTGAAGGGGGGAATGTGAGCATGAAAAGGTGAGTCTTGAGGGCTTGTTTGAAGGTGGGGCGAGTCTGATGGCTGGAGGGAGCAAGTCCCAGAGAGTGGGGGCAGCCTTAGTGAAGTCCTGCAATCATGCATGGGAGTGGGATATGCGTGGTGCGACTAGGCGCAGGTCATTGGAGGATCGGAGGGGGCGGGCTGGTATGTGCCTGTGGGCAAGATCGGAGATGTAGGTCGGCCAGGTCTTGTGCACTGATTTCTAGGCCAAGCAGTATACTGCTTTATAACTAGTATTGTTTAAAAGGAAATAAATATGGCAGCCTTTATACATACTGTGCCTTTAAAGTCAATGGGAACTGTGCTTAAAATAAAAGCTAGATACTTACCCAAGGAGAGGGAAGGCTCTGGGTCCTAATGAGTCTTCCCCCTCCTCTCCCGGTGCCCGTTCCAGCGCAGGATCCCCCGTAGCAGCATTCAATTCGTTCAAATGCTGCTGTCTCCATTGCCGAAGGGAGGCTTCGGTAGTTTTCGGGAGCCTGAATCTTACCTGAATGACGTCTTCATTGGGTCCATACGCGTCGCCTCCCACCATGCGTTCCACCATGCCGGTCACGTGACACAAACACTTCCTCCTCCAACCCGGAAGGAGGAAGTGTTTGTAGTTACGTGACCGGTGAATGCGACGCTTGGAGCGCATGGTGGGAGGCGACGCGTATGGACCCGATGAAGACGTCATTCAGGTAAGATTGACTGCTACGCACTGACTCCTACACACTGACTCCTGCGCAATGACTCCTACGCACTGACTCCTGCGCACTGACTCCTGTGCACTAACTGCTGCGTAATGACTCCTGTGCAATGACTCCTACGCACTGACTCCTGCGCCCTGACTCCTTCACCCTGACTGCTACGCACTGACTCCTACACACTGACTCCTGGTGCAATGACACCTACGCACTGACTCCTGCGCACTGACTCCTGTGCACTAACTGCTGCGTAATGACTCCTGTGCAATGACTCCTACGCACTGACTCCTGCGCCCTGACTCCTGCACCCTGACTGCTACGCACTGACTCCTACACACTGACTGCTGCGCAATGACTCCTACACACTGACTCCTGCGCAATGACTCCTGCGCAATGACTCCTGCGCCCTGACTCCTGCACCCTGACTGCTACGCACTGACTCCTACGCACTGACTCCTGCGCCCTGACTCCTGCACCCTGACTGCTACGCACTGACTCCTACACACTGACTCCTGCGCACTGACTCCTACACACTGACTCCTGCGCACTGACTCCTGGTGCAATGACTCTTGAGCACTGACCCCTGCACAGTGCAAAGCTTTTTCCTTCATGGCACAAGCGGCTCCGTGATACTGTGCAGGTCATCTGTGCGCCTACCCAGTGCCGCTGTGCTTGTACACAGCCAGATCACAGCCGTGAAGGTGAAGAGAATGGGGGTCCCAGTGAGAATCGGTGGACAGAAGGTGGATTAAAGAAGCCTGGGGTTCATCCAGAGGCATCCCTCTACTGAGGTAAGTATATAATATTTGCACAACTCATAGGTTTGTGCAGACAGTGCGTGTTTACCGGGATCTACATAAACTGGGTAACTCGCGTTTAATGTGCATTGCCTGCTTGTGTTACAGGCAGTATAGGTGTTCCACATAGCGCCAGTCACGCAAATTACATAACAGATTATGTAATTTGCGTAAATTCCAATACACAAAATGTACTCTACCTATATGCATTAAGTTAAATGAGTTTAAAGCGGAATATAACCCTGCATTTCAACTTTGCTCTAAAACATTATTTACAGTATATTATATGCAACCAGCATTTTTGTTTTTACTAGACCAGCATTGGAAGGGTTACACAGGGCTTTAAAGTTCCTGGAGATTTCTGCAGACGCATCCGAAGCTGACATAGATACATTTTGTTTACATAAATGTATCTAAGTGTTGAATGTGACTCATCTCTCTCACTGAGAAGGAGCTTGGAGGACAGCCAAAGAGTGTGTAACATTTATCAATAGATACATTCAACTAAATAGAATGTATCTATCTGAACTTCTGCATATCTCTCCACGGAACTTTAAACCTCTGTGTTTGACCTTTCCAATGCTGGTCTAGTAAAAAAAAAAATGCTTTTTGCATATAATATGCTGTAAATAATATTTTAGAGCAAAGTTGAAATGCAGGGTTATATTCCGCTTTAATGAATTTACCCTATAGTGAGAGATGGAGAGTCCAATTAAATTAATAAAATGTGTGCCTGAACTGGGACTCTAAGGGCTAGTTTAAACCAAAAAATCGCTAAGCATAGTTGCAAACATTTAGCGCTTTTTTTAGCGATTTGCAGTAGCAAGTCTTGGCAAGTACCCATCGATTTTTTATTCATGCCTAGCGATTGGGGAGTGTTTGCGTGAAGAGATTTTGTAGTTCTTGTGGCAAAACAGGAAGTATACTTTTACCCGGAAGTAACCAGTATTTGGCAAAAAAAGCTTTTGAAAATTGTTCTGTTCATTGATTTCTAAAGCAATTTTACAGTTTTCCTATACTTTTCAATGAGGCGTAATCGTAATCGGCGTAATCCACGTTTGCGTAAAAATCACATTGCTCTGGTGGGAATTAACCAATACAAATACATTAAAGGAAGCATCAGCCAAAATATGCTTCCCCCGATCTACTTACTTGGGGCTTTCTCCAGCCCCTTGCCATCGATACGTCCAATGCTGCAGCTCCGCATACTAGCCCTAACCCCCAAAAATCTGGATTTTATGACACAAGTGATCAGTTTTTAAACATTTTTTTTTCATTCTTGGTCAATTACAAGGTTTCCAAATATAAGAAGGTATTTTGCTTGCCTTAGCAGGAGGTCCAGCCATACTATCCCAGGAAAAAAAACACAAACTGTATATAAGTAGATACATACTTGTTCTACTTACATAACAGATGCATTGTACTGTCCTTTTTTATTTCAGTGAATTGTATATAATAAATAAAGAGAAAACTGTTCCTGGCATTTGCTATTTTTATTCCCTCTGACTGTAGCCAATCCTGATGTCATTTCCTCCCTTACTTTTTTTCTCTCCTAGAAACTGCACTGTTATATCTAGCTAGCTTTGTAAACACATGCGAACACTGCATAGATGGTATTTCAGCAGCTCACTTAACTGCCCTCAGCCAATCAGTGAGGAGCAGGAATGTGGGAGGGGTGAGGACAAGCTTCCTTCTTGTCGGCAATGTAAAAAATAGAGCCAGGCTGACTAAGATAATATTACAGCAGAAACATTTCTGATTAGATTGGAGTGCTGCAGGCTGCATAATAAACACAGAGCAGTGGGTAAATGGAATTTGATTTTATGGCTGACAATCGCTCTTTAAGCCTTGTATAAAGTTTGGATACTCTGTATCATTGCAAGGCTTCCAGAATAGCATTACAATTTGGGTGAAAAATGTTGCTGTTTGCCTGATGTTATCTCTTTAGTAAATATGTATAAGACTGGAGAAATTCAGGCTGAACTGGCCCTCTGGTAAATACCTTCCCATCAGCCCTCTGCAGCTACCATTACTTTACAGTAAACTGCCCTACGTAGCCTGATCCTTTCTCTCTGGCACAGACAAAGCCTCTGCTTTATATTCCGATCCTCCGTTCTCTGTCTACGGTATTTTGGAACTGACAGCTTATCTGTACACACTGCTGAATTTTCAGCTGAATTCCTGAGGGAATCACTGTGTACATCTGCCCAGAGAAATGAGACAAAACCAGGGAATAGCGCTGTGAAAACATTTTCATGCGAACCCGCATTTAAGTCATTTTACTTGAGACTTTCAGTGTGAAATTGAGGAAATTACATTTCTCATAGTACTCAGCCTGGAATAATGCTGTCTGCTCCGTATTATAGCTGTTGTGGAAGCCTCCACCACGTTCGGTTTGCTGTATAAATTTTATGCCCATCGTAATCTTTTCCTCAGGAACAGCACCGCGCTTTTCATCAAATGCTTATGGAAGACAAACCCGCGAATCGCTTACAGCCCAGAAGGCTGGTGTGTTGCACATCCGGCAGAAGAATCCTGTTATGGGCATGATACAGTTTGTCAATGAAATGTGATCTCAACGTGACAGATTCTGAGGAAAAAAACAAACAGTTTTCTTTGCCCATAGCAACCGAGTGAAAATCTCACTAAACTTGTCAGGACTAAATTCATCAAGGCAGGTATAAAAAATAAAAGTAAAACAAATTAAAATGACATGGTTGCCCACAGTAACCAATCAGAACATCTGGCTACCTATACTGGGGGGGTTGTCTTGATATCTATTTTGGGACACCAAAACAACGGATGTGGGGGAGCACCCATGCAAACAAGACAGATAGTGTGCCACAGCCTTGAGTCACTGTACCCATGTCAAAGAGGCGTCCAGTCTAGCACCACATTCAGTTAACCACTTGACGACCACAGTGCTTACCCCCCCTAACGACCAGGCGGTTTTTAGCTCAGCTGGGCTGTGCAGTTTCTTCAGCTTCCTGCATAGCCCAGCTATGGAGCTCAGCGATCAGACTCAACTCTTTTTTTTGTCCCTAAGGGGACATGCCGCCGGAGGTGTCCGATCGCTGTGGCCGTTGTTGTTTTTGTTTTTTTTTCTCAGCCTGTATCAGGCTGTTTCTCCCTCCCTCCTCCCTTCCCCCCCCCCCCCCCCCCCTCTGTTCACAGAATTGAACAGGAAGGTGATACGTCCTGTTCCGCCTCTCATAGGCGTCAACCTATGAGAGGACAGCGATCCCCGGCCAATCAAAGGCCGGGGATCGCCGATCTTATACATCCTTGCCGGAGACTGCACCGCTGTACAGTTGTAAACAAAGGAGATTTCTTTCCCCTTTCGTTTACAAACAACCTGCTAGCTGCGATCGGTGGCTAGTAGGCTAATCGCGGAGATGCGCTCCGTGAACTGGCAGGGAACAATCGCGCATGCGCGTGGCCATTCCCTGCCAAACTGCGGCTCCAGAACTTGACGCCAATTGGCGTTAGGCGGTCCTGGGGCTGCCGCTGCGGCCACGCCTATTGGCGTGGAGCAATCATCATGTAGTTAAATAAGTTCTTTATTGGAAAGTGTTTACAATGACATGTCAGCAGTAAAAATGGCTATAGCAGTGACAGCCCACTGTTTTAAAAATAGATACTCTTCGTCAAGGCCACAAGCCATGTGCAAAATAATCAATAAACCAATAGGTTTAAAATGTGTCTGGCCAAAACTCTCATTGGCCAGACACATTTTAAACATATTGGTTGATTGATAGTTTGATACTTATTTAGGAAGCGTTGTTCCCTGATTATTTTGCACATGGCTTGTGGATTTGAAGAAGAACATCTAAGCTTGAAACAGCAGGCTGTTGCTGCTATAGCCATTTTTACTGCTGAGTAACGTGTCATTTTAATAGCTTACCAATAAAGGTCTTTTCTGGGGCGACATCTGGTTAACTTTGCTGCGGGGGCTTAATCTGCCTACCTATATTGGGAGGGCGTCATCTGGCCACCAGTACCTATTCAGTAAGAAGTCCTTGGGCAAGACTTCCTAACACAGCAGGGCAGGGACGGATCTAGGGGGGAGCAAGCGGGTCTCTTGCCCCAGGCGCAATTTGTTAAATTCTTAAAAAGGCGGCAAAATGTGGATGGGGAATGGCAGTTTAGGCGCCAAAACCTGACCTTGCCCCAGGCGCAACTTGGGGCAACTTGGTCTAGATCCGTCCCTGCAGCAGGGTGGCCCCTTGAATGCACCCTTAGTGGCTGCAGTTCTTGAGCGCTTTGAGTCCAACAGGAGAAAAGCACTATACAGATGTTAGGATTATTACTTATACTAGGGTTCATCTGGCAACCTATAGTAGGACATCTCACTACCTATATTGCAGAGACATCTGGTCACCTATACTGAGGGGACATCCTTTCAACAAGGTGGCCGAGGAGGGGGGCCTCAATTTATAAAACTGCTTAGAGCCCCTGTGTTCTCTTAATCGGGCTCAGGCTTCCACTGGTAGCTGAAGAGATCAGCTATATAATAGCCAAACTCTGGCGCACAAACTACTCAGCTGGCGTCGCCATAGTCACAAATTGTATTGTTGTCTAGGATGCCCAAATGGGCTGTGCACCCAAATTACCTCCTGTGGGTGTGGCCCTCATAGACCTAATCTCAACATCACTGAGTCTGTCTTATGCAAAAAGTCATAAACCACTGAAAAAAAGACTACCATATTTTTCAGTGTATAAGACGCTTCAGAATAAAAGCCAGGGGAAATACTATAATTCTACAGAATTGTGTATAGTTCCCTGAGCTTTTTGAAACAGTATAACTACCAAGTTTTGTAAAAAAAAAAAACTTATGTACAAATGTACTGAGGGGAAATGATCCTGTTCTAATTGCAAAGAGTGGTCAAACCAATTAGTCATTCGCTAGATGCAAATTATTAATTATGTTTTGTATATTTTTTTTAGAGCATTTCGCTTAACAGCATTGTTGCACATATACAGCCCAACCTTCATATATGGCTAAGTAAATGAATATGGGGTTTCATTCTTTTGATGTAGTTAAGTAGCTGAGTACCTTTTAGTCTAATGACATATATTGCTAACCTTATCCGACAGTGCTTCTCACTTTGGATTGCTTTTATCCTGAACCTTAAAGAGAAACTCCAGTGAAAATAATGTAATAAAAAAAGTGCTTCCTTTTTACAATAATTATGTATAAATGATTTAGTCAGGGTTTGCCCATTGTAAAATCTTTTAAATCCCTGATTTATATTCTGACATTTATCACATGGTGACATTTTTACTGCTGGCAAGTGATGTAGCTGCTGCTTGCTGTTTTGGCAGTTGGAAACAGCTGTAAACAGCTATTTCCCACAATGCAACAGGGTTCACAGACAGGAAACTGCCAAGAGTACGTACTCAGAATTTCTTTGTGGGAGGGGTTTCACCACAATATCAGCCATACAGCGCCCCCTGATGGTCTGTTTTTGAAAAGGAATAGATTTCTCGTGTAAAAGGGGGTATGAGCTACTGATTGGGATGAAGTTCAATTCTTGGTGGGAATTTCTCTTTAACATTCTACTAACAATCAAGTGATGTTGGCTGCTCTTGGTAACAGTAGCCCTGGCAACAGATGTACTCTGTACAAACATGCTGGCTAGAATGTTAACCACTCAGCCACCATACCCTGTGATGTAATTAAAGCAAGATTAAACTCTATATACCTGTAACATCTTTTCCTCTGTCTGAATCCTGGCACCAATGTAAATTATTTTCTTGTCTTTATAATCATCCTGGGAGAGCATCTATCTTGAGTTCTAAAATCGCAGCTGCACCATAATCGCATCAAAAACACAATGGCAAATTGCAATCATTGGAAATAGCTGAACAATCGCAATCGCTGAAAAGTCTATTTCCTCTTATTCGACTTCCTAATAGGGCAACTGGCAAATCAACCAGGTGGATTTTTAAAGGTAAAGAAGACATTTCAAGATGCTTGTCAGTTTGTATACTAGCAAAAAATAAATATTGGAAGGCGCTGCTTGATAATAGCTAAAACTTCTACTGCCCACTTGCTGCTGCCCAAATTACGGTGGGTTAACCCCTATTCCCACCTATAGTGGACTATACAAAAATTGGATTTATGGGCGCGTAGGTGTGTTATTAAAATAAATATATGAAACACAATTAAAATAGGTAAACTAGTTTATTTGATTCGTTACTTTGTAAAATAAGTATTATAAAGTTTTGCATGCTCTACCCTCACAGGCACTCTATTCATCCACGCATGGGAGTAGTATGGTGTCCTGCGTAAAAAATAAATAAAAAATATGTATATAAATATATTGATATATATATACTGTATATATAGGTCCTTAGTCAATTAGCGCTATAAATTGCAGTAAATGAACCTCTTCTATATAATATACAATCCACAATTATTCCGTGCCTTGCGTGATAAACATATAACGTAAACTTGATATCACCTGTGGATGATCCTGCTTTAGACCCAGAGTGGGTTATGGCCAATCAGCCTCAGACTTCCACCGGCAAGAACCTCCGTGGTTTGGAGTAAACCCACAGTGACGTGGCCAACGTGATTCCCATTGAGATCTCGCGGAAATCTGGCAGCGCTTCTAGCCGCACGGCTCAGAGCGTATCTTCGTACTGACGTCACGTCTTTCCTGGAGGTGGTGTCTTACCCAACTCTAGTGATGCTCAAATACCCCTTTTCAAAATTCGAGTTAGGTCGAATTCGAATAGTAAATTATTCGAGGTCAGTCGAATATTCGAGTCGAATAATTTTTACTATTCGATTCGACCTCGGACTTCGAGCTCACTATTCGAGTCGGTATTCGAGCTCACTATTCGAGCTGACTATTCGAATTGGCCTTAAATAGCTTCCAACACTTGTTTTGAGGGTGAATGATGCAAGAAACATCTTTTTTTCCAAGTAACAACAGCAAGTGATTATGTGGGGATGTTCCTTTAAAAAAAAATGTGGAAAGATAAGTTGTGTCCTTAATTTTGTTCAGTAGTGTTACTGTATATACTTGTTCTTCTTCTTCTTTATCTTTCTTCTTCTTCTTCTAGATCTTCTTCTTCTATATCATCTTCTTCTTCTTCTATATTGTCTTCTTCTTCTTCTTCTTCTTCTTCTTCTTCATCATCTTCTTCTTCTTCTTCATCATCTTCTTCTTCTTCTTCTTCATCATCTTCTTCTTCTTCTTCATCATCTTCTTCTTCATCTTCATCTTCTTCATCTTCTTCTTCTTCTTCATCTTCTTCTTCTTCTTCATCTTCTTCTTCATCTTCTTCTTCTTCTTCATCTTCTTCTTCTTCTTCTTCATCTTCTTCATCATCTTCTTCATCTTCTTCATCATCTTCTTCATCTTCTTCTTCTTCATCTTCTTCTTCTTCATCTTCTTCTTCTTCATCTTCTTCATCTTCTTCATCTTCTTCTTCTTTTTCATCTTCTTCTTCATCATCTTCTTCATCTTCTTCTTCATCTTCTTCTTCATCTTCATCTTCTCCTTCTCCTTCTTTTTCAATATCGTCTTCTTCTTCTTCACGTATTTCTCTTTTCAATTTTTTTTTAAAGAAATGCAGCTATTTTTGAGCGTAACAAATAGCTGGTGGGCGCACGCATGTTGGAAGCGCCATTGTATGTGCTCCCTGGCAGTGGAAACACAAAGACAGCAGGAGGTAAATTCAGCAGCAGGAGGAGGAGGATGAGTGTGTGGCAGCAGGCAGTCAATGAGGCAGGCAGCTCGCCGTGACATAATAGCCCTGGTACCTAGCGGTGATACCAGGGCTGTAAATAAACACAACAGGAGGTCCCAGACAGCGGTCGTGCAGCCCACATTGTGTCCAATACACAACTGGGACAACACAGTTTTCAACCCGGGCACCTCAGAAAAATTAAACCTTTTTTTTTTTTTTAATGGTTTGTTTGGTTTTGGTTTTGCAACCAATATAGCTATTGTTTGACGTAATAGCTGGTGGCAGAGTGGCAGCAGAAGAAGGTAATTCTGTGTACCCTGGCAGTGGGAAACACAGACAGACAGCAGCAGCAGGAGGAGGAATGGAGGAGTAGGCGAGCAGCTATTGTTTGACGTAATAGCTGGTGGCAGAGTGGCAGCAGAAGGTAAATCATCTGTGTACCCTGGCAGTGGGAAACACAGACAGACAGCAGCAGCAGCAGCAGCAGGAGGAGGTATGGAGGAGCAGTGTGAGTGTGGCAGCAGGTAGGCAGCGTGACATAATAGCCCTGGTACCTAGCGGTGATACCAGGGCTGTAAATAAACACAACAGGAGGTCCCAGACAGCGGTCGTGCAGCCCACATTGTGTCCAATACACAACTGGGACAACACAGTTTTCAACCCGGGCACCTCAGAAAAATTAAACCTTTTTTTTTTTTAATGGTTTGTTTGGTTTTGGTTTTGCAACCAATATAGCTATTGTTTGACGTAATAGCTGGTGGCAGAGTGGCAGCAGAAGAAGGTAATTCTGTGTACCCTGGCAGTGGGAAACACAGACAGACAGCAGCAGCAGCAGCAGGAGGAGGTATGGAGGAGTCGTGTGAGTGTGGCAGCAGGTAGGCAGCGTGACATAATAGCCCTGGTACCTAGCGGTGATACCAGGGCTGTAAATAAACACAACAGGAGGTCCCAGACAGCGGTCGTGCAGCCCACATTGTGTCCAATACACAACTGGGACAACACAGTTTTCAACCCGGGCACCTCAGAAAAATTAAACCTTTTTTTTTTTTTAATGGTTTGTTTGGTTTTGGTTTTGCAACCAATATAGCTATTGTTTGACGTAATAGCTGGTGGCAGAGTGGCAGCAGAAGAAGGTAATTCTGTGTACCCTGGCAGTGGGAAACACAGACAGACAGCAGCAGCAGGAGGAGGAATGGAGGAGTAGGCGAGCAGCTATTGTTTGACGTAATAGCTGGTGGCAGAGTGGCAGCAGAAGGTAAATCATCTGTGTACCCTGGCAGTGGGAAACACAGACAGACAGCAACAGCAGCAGGAGGAGGTATGGAGGAGCAGTGTGAGTGTGGCAGCAGGTAGGCAGCGTGACATAATAGCCCTGGTACCTAGCGGTGATACCAGGGCTGTAAATAAACACAACAGGAGGTCCCAGACAGCGGTCGTGCAGCCCACATTGTGTCCAATACACAACTGGGACAACACAGTTTTCAACCCGGGCACCTCAGAAAAATTAAACCTTTTTTTTTTTTTATGGTTTTTTGGTTTTTGGTTTTACAACCAATATAGCTATTGTTTGACGTAATAGCTGGTGGCAGAGTGGCAGCAGAAGAAGGTAATTCTGTGTACCCTGGCAGTGGGAAACACAGACAGACAGCAGAAGGGCAGTACACAGCAGCCCACTGTAGGTGTAAAATGTGTGGCTGCAGGCGACGTAATAGTCAAAGTGAACCAGGCTGGCTTAGTGAGCAGGAGCCAGGAGGTGGTAAAGGGTGGTAAGGCACATTAACGATGGTTCCGGCAGCCAGTTCATGTCCCCCTCTCGCCGACAACAGGGGCCAGGAACTCGCCTTCCACCCACGCCTGGTTCATCTTGAGAAACGTCAGTCTGTCCACAGACTTGTGAGACAGACGTGAGCGTTTCTCGGTGACCACGCCACCAGCTGCACTGAAGCAGCGCTCGGACAGCACGCTGGAAGGGGGGCAGGACAGCACTTCCAGGGCGTACTGCGCCAGCTCGCTCCAGATCTCCATGCGCTTGACCCAATACTCCATGGGATCAACAGGGGCATCGCTGTCAAGCCCGCTGTACGACCCCATGTAGTCAGCCACCATGCGGGTCAGGCGCTGGCTGTGACCGGAGGAGGATGCTGCTGCATGCATCTCCTCTCTAGTCACTGCTGCCGGAGCCTCTACAGTCCTGTAGAGCTCGTGGCTGAGAGACAGCAGGTCTGTGGGGCGCTTGCTGCTGCTGGATGCAGGCACCTGCTGCTGCCTCTGTGCTGGCTGCTGGACAGTGGGGGTGGAAGGCTGGGGGAAGGCTTCCTCCAAGCGCTCAACAAGGGCCTGCTGCAAGCTCCTTATTTGTTGCGCTGGGTCTCCTCCTGCAGGCGGCAGGAACTGGCTCAACTTCCCCTTGAGGCGTGGGTCCAACATCATGCTGATCCAGATGTCCTCCCTCTGCTTCATCTGGATCACCCTGGGGTCCCTGCGCAGGCACGTCAGCATGTGCGCTGCCATTGGGAAGAGGCGGGCCACGTCTGCTGGCACATCGACGTCAGTGCTGTCCTCATCCTCCTCCTCTGCCGCCTCATCCTCTCTCCACCCCCGCACCAACTCAGCTGCGCTGTGCTGATCCCCCTCATCAGCAGCCAGGTCAGGGATCTCCACCAAGTCCTCCTCCTCCTCCCCCTCAGAGGTGGACTGCGCAGCTGGTTTTCAGCTCCTGCTGGTCCAAGGCTGCCGCTCCCTGTTCCAGCAAAGCATCGAGGGCCCTGTTCAGCAGAGAAACCAGGGGCACCCACTCGCAGACCATAGCATGGTCCCTGCTCACCATGTTTGTGGCCTGCAGGAAGGGAGCCAGCACAAAGCACACCTGCTGCATGTGCCTCCAGTCATCATCGGGGACGATGGACGGGATGTTGCTGGTCTTGTCCCTTCTCTGAGCGGCGGAAACAGTGGCCAGGGCAAGGTACTGTTTGACAGCGCGCCTCTGTTCAACTAGACGCTCCAACATCGCCAGGGTGGAGTTCCAGCGAGTCGGAACGTCAAGGATCAGCCGATGGCGTGGCAGATCCAGCTCCTTTTGCACGTCTTCCAGGCTCGCACAGGCTGCAGCCGAGCGCCGGAAGTGACGCACAACATTCCTTGCCGTTTCCAGCAGTTCGCCCATCCCCTGGTAGGTGCGCAGGAACTTCTGCACCACCAGGTTCAGCACGTGGGCAAGACAGGGGATGTGGGTCAGGTTTCCCCTGTCTATTGCGGCAACCAGATTGGCCCCATTGTCGGCCACCACCTCTCCGACTCTGAGGCCTCTGGGGGTCAGCCAAATCCTCTCCTGCTCCTGGAGTTTGGCCAACACATGGGTTGCCGTCAGCTTGGTCTTCCCAAGGCTGACCAAGTGCAGCAGCGCTTGGCAGTGGCGGGCCTTCACGCTGCTGCTGAGGCGGGGGGTTTGGCCAGGTGTGCCGGAGGATGGCAGAGGATCGGAGGAACCTGCTGCAGTTCCCCTGACCCTGCGGGGTGGCACCACCCACTGTGTTGCTGCTGCTGCTGTGCCCGCTGCTGCTCTCCCATCCTCACCCCCTTCCACCAAGCTGACCCAGTGGACAGTGAAGGACAGGTAGCGGCCTGTCCCGAAGCGGCTGCTCCAGGAGTCCATGGTGACGTGGACCCTTTCACCAACCGCGTGCTCCAGCCCTCGCTCCACATTGGCCATCACAAAGCGGTGCAGTGCAGGAATGGCCTTGCGGGCAAAGAAGTGTCTGCTGGGGAGCTGCCAGTCTGGGGCTGCGCAAGCAAGCAGCGCACGAATGTCGCTCCCCTCCTGCACGAGCGTGTACGGCAGGAGTTGGGAGCACATGGCTCGTGCCAGCAAACCGTTCAGCTGCCGCACGCGACGGCTGCTGGGAGGCAGAGCCCTAACCAGCCCCTGGAAGGACTCGCTCAAAAGGCTCTGGCGTGGCCTTTTGCTGACACGGGAATCAGCAGACACAGCAGAGGAGGCCACTGAGGACTGGCTGCCAGAACAGGCCTCAGTGTCGGCGGCAGGAGTTGCAGAGGGGGGAGGAGCAGTGCGTTTCCGCACTCCTGCTGGTGCTGCTGGAGGAGCAGGAGGGCGGGTGGCTGCTGTTGCTGCTGCTGCTGCTGAAGGCTGTGCAGTGATGGGTGTGGTGCCACTGCCAGCACCAGATGCCTTCAGCCTCTGGAACTCCTCATGCTGGTGGAAATGTTTAGCCGCAGGGTGGTTGATGAGCGAGCTGGTGCAGAACTTTAAGGGGTCTGCACCTCTGCTAAACTTCCGCTGACAGTGGTTGCAAGTGGCGTACTTGCTGTACACAGTGGGCATGGTGAAATATCGCCATATTGGTGACTTAAACATCCCCCTACGGCATGGAAGCGCTGCTGCCTGTCTCCCTGTGGTGGTTGGGGGGGGGGGCTTGGGTGCGGCTGGTGGTGGTACTGGCAGATGCTGCTGCTGCTGCTGCTGAGCCTGAGACACCAGCAGGCTGTGGGACCTGCCTACTGCTGCTGCCAATGCTTGCAATGATGCGCCTCCTTGCAAGGCCCACAAGAGCATCCTCCTCCTCCTCCTCAGAGCTGCTGAGGACGACATCCCCTGGAGGTGGTGGCACCCAGTCTCTGTCTGTCACCGGGTCATCATCATCCTCCCCCTCCTGAAACATGTCCTGCTGGGATGAGGACCCCCCAAACTCCTCTCCTGATGCATGGATGGGCTGCTTGACTGTCGCCACAGTCTTGCTGTCCAATCCCTCATCCCCCAAAGTGCCCATCAGCATCTCCTCCTCAAAATCGGCAACAACAGCAGACAATTGACTCATGATGCCTGGGGTCAAAAGACTGCTGAATGACAGGTCGCCAACTGACGGTGAACTGGCCTCCTCCCCAGGCCCTGCTGGGCGGCTGCTGCGAACAGGGGTGGTGGTGGTGGTGGTGGTGGTGGTGAGGGTGGAGGCCTCGGATGCAGAGCTGATGGCGGGCTGCTCATCCTCCGTCATGAGTTGCACCACAGTGTCTGCATCCTTTTCCTCAATGGGACGTTTCCGACCCGGCTGGAGGAAAATGGGAGCAGGTGCTACACGCTGCTGCTGCTGTGTCTCTGCAGCGTGAGTTGCAGATGCTCCTGCTGGGCGGCGCCCAAGGCGTCCACGGCCAGTGGCTATGGGAGGAATGTTAGCCACTGACGCTGCTGCTGCTGCTGCGGAACTGTGCATGGTGGCGCGCCCGCGGCCGCGGCTTGCCACAATGCTGCTCCCTCTCCTCCTGATTCCCTTGCTGCCCTTGCCCTTGCCCAAACCGCGCTGGCTGCCACTTCCAGACATCTTCAATGTTTTGGGCGTATAGACAAAAGTTTTTTAAAAGGGCGGGTGAAAAGTGGGGTACTTTAATGGAGTGGGTTGGTTGGTGAGGTGACTGAGTGAGTGTCCCCTAGTACAGTAAGTAAGTAGTAACAGTCAGGAAGTACAACTAGCAGTTACAATAATCAGTAGTAATCACAAGTAAATTTAGTGTGTGTACACTCAGACAGTGAGTGCACGCACGCAGGAGCTAGTAGCCTATGAACACAGTGACTGAGTGTCCTAGACTCCTAGTACAGTAAGAGTAAGTAGTAACAGTAAGTAGAACTAACTAATTACAATAATCAATCAGCGATCAGAAGGAAATAGAGTGTGGGTGGTGTGTGTACACTCAGACAGTGAGTGCACGCACGCAGGAGCTAGTAGCCTATGGACAGTGACTGAGTGTCCTAGACTCCTAGTACAGTAAGAGTAAGTAGTAACAGTAAGTAGAACTAACTAATTACAATAATCAATCAGCGATCAGAAGGAAATAGAGTGTGGGTGGTGTGTGTACACTCAGACAGTGAGTGCACGCACGCAGGAGCTAGTAGCCTATGGACAGTGACTGAGTGTCCTAGACTCCTAGTACAGTAAGAGTAAGTAGTAACAGTAAGTAGAACTAACTAATTACAATAATCAATCAGCGATCAGAAGGAAATGGAGTGTGGGTGTGTGTACACTCAGACAGTGAGTGCACGCACGCAGGAGCTAGTAGCCTATGAACACAGTGACTGAGTGTCCTAGACTCCTAGTACAGTAAGAGTAAGTAGTAACAGTAAGTAAGTAGAACTAACTAATTACGATAATCAATCAGCGATCAGAAGGAAATAGAGTGTGTGTTGTGTGTGTACACTCAGACAGTGAGTGCACGCACGCAGGAGCTAGTAGCCTATGGACAGTGACTGAGTGTCCTAGACTCCTAGTACAGTAAGAGTAAGTAGTAACAGTAAGTAGAACTAACTAATTACGATAATCAATCAGCGATCAGAAGGAAATAGAGTGTGTGTTGTGTGTGTACACTCAGACAGTGAGTGCAGTGCGCACACGCAGGAGCTAGTAGCCTATATGAACAGTGACAGTGAGTGTCCCTACGGGTACAGTAAGAGTAAGTAGTAAGTAAGTACAACTAACAATAATCTATCAGTAATCAGAAGGAAATAGAGTGTGTGTACACACAGACAGTGAGTGAGTGCACACACGCAGGAGCTAGCTAGTAGCCTATAAACAGTGACAGTCAGTGAGTGTCCTACTCCTAGTACAGTATAACTACAATACTATTAGTAAAGGACAGCAGAAATACTGGTATAGATGAGAGAAATAAACAAAGGACAGCTGCCCACAGAGGCAAGGCCCCCCTGAGGCCTAAACCTGTAAGCTTGCAGCAGCTGCCTGTCTCTAATGTAACACACAAGCTACTAACTAAAATACAATGTCTAACTAACTAACAACAATATAGGTGTGTATAGGAGGTGTATGTGAGCAAAAACGCTAGGTAAATGACCACAATAGAGCTCTTGCTAAGCCAAAGCACAAAGGAGCAACTCTCTCTCTGTACAAGTCTCAGGCAAGCACGGAGAAACGTAACATGGCGGCCGCTATTTATAGGGTAGGGGCTGGCCAGGGTCCCCCTCTGTGATTGGCTGCCGTCAGAGGGCCTGGGAGCCCTCTGATTGGCTCTAAGGACATCAATCTGGGCTATGACGCTATTCGAGCTCGGTACCGAGCTCGAATAGCGCCGGGTTGCTCGAATAGCTCGAATAGTGAATGGGCTATTCGAGTGTACTCGGATAGCCCATTCGAATAGCTCCAGCTATTCGGAGCTCGAATACCGAGCTCGAATAGCTGAAAAAGAGCTCGGATATTCGAGCTACTCGAATATTCGAGCTCTGCTGAGCACCACTGCCCAACTCCACTCTGCGTTCCACCTTGTATCTGTACCCGGAAACGCTGCGTTCCACCATTTGTATGCTACTTTTTTTTTGTTATGTACATTATTGTTTTAAATATTTCATTTTTTGAATTTCATCCCGCTTAAATAAATTGTACATGACACTTGACGTGAGAGGTATATGTAAGCTTCTATAACTGTCTCTGTTATGCTGATCTTCTGCCATTAATGCTGAACAAACATACAAAAATATGGCAATCTTCGGCCAGTTTTATCTCTGCAGTGTAATACCACTCCAAGGCCTATTTACTTATATTGAGTGTATTTGAATCCCATACCACATAGTTCATACTGTGTAGTTGTAGGTTGCTAAGGTATCTCTAGTGAACTCCAACCACTTCCAGGACAGTTCTCATAGGTGATCCAGCAAACTTAATTGTTTGAGGACCACAGGCTTACACCCCTTTAGTGACCACTGACCAGGGCATTTTTTACAATTCAGCACAGGAACATTTTACTAAATGTAACTTAATGATTAAAATTGTTTTTATTATATACAAGATTCATTTATGCATTATTTAAAGTAAACCTGAGACCAGTGCAAAGCAAAGATTTATACGTAGCCATCCTGGCGTTCTATTTCCCCAGGATTTCCGTCAAAAAGTGGTTCAATTAATTTCCAATAATTTTCAACCAATTTTTTTTTTTGCAATCAATTTTTTTTATATATTGAATTCAATTCAGGTTATTGTATTGAATTCAATAAAAAAAAAGTGTTTGCTGCGAGATGTTGATGATGCTGTGTGACCCTGGTGCCATCAACGCCGATCGGTGGGGGACATGTCATCGCCGAGGGAGAAGCAAAATCCGCCAAGGGACATGGAAGAAGGCACTGTGGAAGCTATCAGAGGTACGTGACAAGGGATCAGCACGCCAATGGTGAGTATAAGACCCAGATGTATAGCCAGATGTATTAGCCAGGTGTAGTTAGCCAGATGTATTACCCAGGAATAGGTAGCCAGATGTATTAGCCAGGAATAGGTAGCCAGATGTATTAGACAGGAATAGGTAGCCAGATGTATTATCCAGGAATAGGTAGCCAGATGTTTTGCTAGGTATATAGTGAGCCAGATGTTTTGCCAGGTATATAGTTAGCCAGATGTTTGCCAGATGTGTAGTGAGCCAGATGTATAGGGAGCCAGATGTATATGTAGGCAGATGTATAGGTAGGCAGATATATAGGGAGCCAGATGTATAGGGAGCCAGATGTATAGGGAGGCAGATGTATAGGTAGGCAGATGTATAGGGAACCAGATGTATAGGTAGGCAGATGTATAGTGAGCCAGGTTTGTGGATGGGGGGATCCCCCTTCTATTTGTGTGGATGGCCAAGCTGAGGCTACCCCTTCTAAGCAGCGGGGGGGGTTCTCTGTGTAGTTACAGTACGAGGCTTGGTGACGGCACCAAGCCTCGTACTGTAACTACACAGACCGGGACTTCGGCAATGGAGGAGGAAGTACGCCAGCCACCGCAGGAGAGAGCCCTTGGGTGAGTGGATCCCATCTCAAAGTGCTTCAGGGGGGGGGGGGGGGGCAGGAGATCGGGGCAGGGTGGGGAGGTCGTGAGGGAGGAGATGGGAGGGGGATCCCCCCAAAGTAGGGGGATCCCCCACCCAGACAGCCGCTCGCGTAGAAGGGGTATTCCCCCCCACACACACCGCTAAGAAGGGGGAGCCCCCGCTCGGCCATCCACACACATAGAAGGGGGATTCCCCCCCCCCCCCCCCCCGCTTAGAAGGGTGAGCCCCCACTCGGTGACTGCGGGAGAATGGATGGGACCACAAGGACACCAAAGGAGACCACAAGGGGCTGGACGAAGCCCCAGTTAAGTATAAATCCTTGGGTTTCATTGGTATGCTTTAATAGCAGACAATTGGTATGCCTCAGAATATCAGTCACATCAAATGTAACTGAAAAGAGGTCTGTTTCAGTCGCTTGCAGCCTCGTGCTAAATAATCTATAATGCACAGCATGAAGTTGAAAGATTGAGATTGAATATCATTTCAACAGATTCTTTAGGAGAGCCCTCATGCCACATACATACACAATCCATAAACTAGTATGCAGAACGGGTATCATAACTCCCCTCTGATTACACTGGCTCTGCATGACTCATATGTGTGAATCAGGCACTGCTAAAGCCAACATTATCATTACAGCCAGGCTATTTATCTTTCTACAAAGGAGATGGGAAAATGGCAGCTCCCATCTACCACTCACTTTAGGAATTCTTTAAAGGGAAAGGAAACATTTTTTGTTTTTAAATTTTTAGATCAATTTCTCTCATTTTTAGATATTTGTATATTTATGCTTACTGTATTGGGTAAATAATGTGTTATTTTCATAGCGGCAAAGCCTAGTTTAACTGGTTCAGGGCCGCACTAAGTTGAATCTACGCCACATCCGTGGCTCTCTAGTTCTGATGGGGCATAGATTCCATGCCGTGGCTTCTCGCGGTCCTGAGCCAACCACTGCCCACTGGAGGAAGTAAACTCAGCTGTCATGTAAGAGCCAAGCTTCCTCCTATCGGTAAGGAGACAGTTCCATTGGCTTCTTACCAGGTGATCACTGTGAGCCAATGACAGTGATCTCAGAACGGTTGCATTACAACAAGGCTCTGATCCTCAAGGGGCCATAGCCTTGTGGTCCAAAATAGTTTAAAGAGGAACTCCAGTGAAAATAACATAATGGACAAAAGTGCTTAATTTTTACAAATATTATATATAAATGATTTAGCCAGTGTTTGCCCATTGTAAAATATTTCCTCTCCCTAATTTACATTCTGATATTTATCATATGGTGACATTTTTACTGCTGGCAGGTGATGTTAGTGGAGGTAGCTGCTGCTTACTTTTTTGGCAGTTGGAAACAGCTGTTATTTCCCACAATTCATCAAGGCTCCCACAGTGTGATGTCAGCACCATGGTACTGACATCACACTGTGGGAGGAGGTTCACCACAATATCAGCCATACAGGGTCCCCTGATGATCCATTTGTGAAAAGGAAAAGATTTCTCATGGGAAAGGGGGTGTCAGCTACTGATTGGGATGAAGTTCAATCCTTGGTCACGGTTTCTCTTTAACTGGTAATGTTTTGTGAGATGAGGTAAATTATTAATATCTACCTCATGTTGTTTGCCTGCTTGTCGTTGCATATGCCACTACACTATTAGAACAGATTTCAGCAGAGATCTGGGCTAATACAGTTATCACAGCTACTGTTTTCAGTACATTGCTGTAGTACAAAGCTAGTGAAAACATACTGTGTGTGCTCCAGACAGGAGAAAAAAGCTGCATGACATTCTAGCCTAGCCTGAACATCACTGTGAGGACAAGTTACATTCCAATGCACATCAATATATAGATATACAGTAAGAAGCTTTCTGATGCTGAAACCAGGATAATGAAAGGACTTATGAAGTAAACTATGTAATTAAATAGGCTATATTCATGTGTCAGTAATGCTACATAGACGAGGGCAGTGTTCTCCGCCCCCCTCCCCTCCAATCACCCCCCATGGCTCCATTTTTCTGTAATTTTTACCTGTCAAGGCCGCAACATTCTTGATCAACAATTTTGAACCGGAAAGAGCATCCCCTTCACATGCACAGTTGGGTCCCTAAGGTGCCATGGCACATGCGCGAGGCATACTCTTTCCAGTTCAAAGGTCTCAGCCCAGGAGGAATTATAAAAGAATAGAGGCAGGGGCGTACCTAGAAAGCCCGGGGCCCCCCTGCAAAAAAAAATCCCCCTCCTAGGTCCCTTAGTGCTCCCCCTCCTGCAATCATTGGGGGTGCTCGTGGCAGCAACGGCAGCGGCAGGCAAGCTGAGCACATACCTCCTTCTGGCCGGTCTCCGATCACTAAGTGCTTTATGGAACTTCCTGTGTAAACAGGAAGTTCTATGAAGCTCTTAGTGATCGGAGACCTCCGGCCAGAAGGAGGTATGTGCTCAGCTTGCCTGCCGCCGCTGTTGCCACGAGCACCACCAATGATTGCAGGAGGGGGAGCGCTAAGAGGAGAGCCCGAGGTGAGGGAGGGGGGGGAATTTCCCCCCTCCCCACCGATCTGCGGCCACAGCTCTCCTCTTATGCTGCGACCCTTCCTGCCCCCAAAAAGTCCCAGAGCGGGCCCTAGGGGGGCCCCGGGCCCCCCTGCGATGGCAGGGGTCACATCCCCTATTGTTATGCAAGTGAATAGAGGCGTGTAGGGGTGGGATGGAGAGAAAACACAGTCCTCATCTGTGTATCATTACTGACACATGTATGTAGCCTATTTAATTAATTTTTACCGCATAAATCCTTTAAGTTACAAATAGTTATCCTGAGTAATATATAATGTTCTACTTTATGTCTTTGTAGTTTTTGTTTAAGGTTAGGATGGGTATCTTAAAGGAATACTATTGATTCACAGATTTTTTTCAGTTGACACAGGAATTGTTTGGGAAGTGCTGCTAAGTACTGGTGTATACATTTTAGTAGCAACTTCTTTGTTTACTGTTAGCAAAATACTTTCAAACAAACGCCAAAACTGACGGCTGACTGAGCCATGAGAAGAGGGGAAATTCCCCTCACACTTGATCAGTTAACTCTATGGGCCTGATTCACAAAGCGGTGATAACTCAGTTATCACGTCTAAAAGACTTTAGGAGTGATAACCTTTGCACTGCTGAGTTAGCACCGTTTTGTGCTCTTTATCGCGCGCAAAGTCCCACGCGCAAAGCTTTGCGCGCGCAATCGCGCAACTCCGTGCGCAGCGCCCATAGGGTTTAATGGGCGCATCGCACGCACTGCACCATGTGCCGCGCGATTGCGCGCACAACACTTTGTGCGTGGGAATTTCGCGCGAGTTTCATTTTATCACGCCTAAACTCAGTTTAGGCGTGATAAAGGACTTTTCACAGGCGTGCAAACACTTTGCACCGCTTTGTGAATCAGGTCCTATGTGTAGCTCTGTGTGTGACAGAGAGAGAGAGAGCTCCCAACAGCTGCAGCTCCTATGTCCTGTGTTTCTGACTGAAGTGTCTGAAGAGAGCAGAGGAAATGTAACTAATTGTCACAGCTTTTCATACTGTTTTTGCTTTCAGAGTTTGATATGTTTGATATTTTCTTTCTGTAGTCTGATATGCAACTCTGGCTGTGCATTGAAGCAGACACCCCTTCTGCAATTGATTTGTCCCAATATAGCTAAATCCTACCCTTAATAAATTACAGTTTTTGTCTCTGATATTTAACATGAAAAGTAGGAAAATGTTTACACAGCTACTTAGACATTATTTGCACACTGTCATTTTAGAACACTTGGGTAACGATAGTATTTGTAACGATCGGTGTCAGCACACAGAGAGAATCTGATTATTGGTGATCTGCAGTATCATCAAGAATACAGATATATACCCGATTATTGATGATCTGCAGAATCACCGATAGTCCAAGTATAACTAACCTCTGGACACCTATATATTGGTGCAACAGTAATGACTTTGAGTTGGACCACCCGAGGAGCAGGTGGTCTTTGGCAGTATGGGCGATACCGCCCTTTGGGAAGTGCAAAAACCTTCCAGCAGCCTGAGGCCTCCAAAGAGGTGGAGCCCCAGACTGAAAGTAGGAAGGACCTGTGAGTGAGTGACACCTGAAAGGTGGATGTCACTAGCAGGTCTGGAGACTATCTCTAATGGAGAGAGATAGCTCTTAAGGTCGGGCAAGCCGGGTCGGCAACACACGGACAGACAAGGTACAGAGACAGAAGGCTGATTCAGTATCCAAAGGCAGGCAGGGTTAGCAACAGATAATCAGATATGCGTAGGTACCGAATCAGAAAGCAGAGGGATAGTCAGAATTGCAATAGGTCATAACGGATATCAAAACAATGCCTAGTCTTGGGTGTGAGGTCCATGGTCTCAACACCCTGGAACTAGTCTGGAGTATAATATGATGGAACACAGTATCCCTAGTCTTGGGTGTGAGGTCCGTGGTCTCGACACCCTGGAACTAGTCTGGAGTATAACACAAAGATAATACAGAGTCCCTAATTTTGGGTGTGAGGTCCGTGGTCTCAACACCCTAGAACTAGTCTGAAGTATAACACAATGATAACACAGAGTTCCTAATCTTGGGTGTGAGGTCCGTGGTCTCAACACCCTGGAACTAGGCTGAAGTATAACAGAATGATAACACAGAGTCCCTAATCTTGGGTGTGAGGTCCGTGGTCTCGACACCCTGGAACTAGTCTGAAGTATAACACAATGATACACAGAAGTAATCTGGCTCAGTGTGAATTCCAAGGTCCTCCTGGTTCTAACACACTGTAGGTTCTGACTAAGCACAGAGTGCTTTCACGTAAGTGTTCCCCACGGCAGACAACCTGAGACTGACCAGCAGTAACTATATATAGAGCGGCGCTCTCCGGCGCCACCCATCAGTGATCAACAATTGTCACTTGCTCTGAGGTCAGCTGACCAACCTGATCAGCTAATCCCTCCTTGGTTGTCATAAAGGTTCTGCCTCTCAGCACGCGCGCGCGTATTCCTCAATCTGTGTGAACAAACAGACCCAGCCACACCAGATGCACGCTGCTGCGTGCAAACCACCGCACTGGACGCGGAATCAGCCGCCTTGCTGTCAGTACACGCGGCGGATTTTCCGCGTTCTATTACAGTACCCCCTCCTCCTGAGGAGTGGACTCCGGACACTTCCCACCAGGCTTTCCAGGGTGCAAGTCATGGAATTCTTTCTTCAATTCCAGTGCGTGCATACGACAGTCTGGCTCCCAAGTTCTCTCCTCTATGCCATATCCCTTCCAGTGAACCAGATACTGCACGGAGTTCTGCACAAGCCGTGAGTCCAGAATCTTTTCAATCTCATACTTAGGTTGGTCATCAATCAACACGGGGGGGGGGGGAGCGGAATCCACATGCACTGCCGGCTTGAGCAAGGACACATGAAATGATCTCACACCTCGCATGCTGGTAGGGAGATCAATAGCATAAGTGACATTATTGATTTTTCTGGTCACTGGAAAAGGACCCACAAATCTAGGGCCTAGTTTGGGTGCCAGTTGCTTTAGAGCCAAATGTCGTGTGGACACCCAGGCCAAATCCCCTGGAGAGAATTCCCATTCTATGGAACGTCTCTTGTCAGCCTGTTTCTTCTGGTTCTGAAAAGCCCTCCCCAAATTTCTCTTAACCATTCCCCAAATTTGCTTTAAGGACCTCTGCCAATTCTCCAGGACTGGAAACGGAGTAGAAGCCACTGGCAATGGGGCAAACTTAGGTGACCCAGTGGCGTCCCTACCATGGGGCGGCCAGGAGCGCTCCGCTCCGGGTGTCAGCTCCAGGGGGGGGTGTCATCAAGGCCTCCCCAGAAGCCTTGATGACACAGGAGGGGAAGCAGCGCTGAAGGAGGGGTGGCAGCGTCGGCGGGGAGGGGGGAAATACCCCCCCACATCTCCCTCACCTGGGTCCCCTCCTTCGGCGCTTCAACTCCACGGGCGCCGGCAACGGGCACTGACAGGGCGGCTGAGTTTACCCGAGCAGGGCTACGGGAAGATGGCCGCCGAAGCCCGCACTGGAGACAAAAATAGATGGCAAGATGGCCGCCGACGCCATCTTGCCGTCTATTTTTGTCTCCATTGCGGGCTTCGGTGGCCATCTTCCCGTAGCCCTGCACTGATGACGCAGCAGGAGACGGCGCGGGACATTCAAGAGGAGCTGCGGAGGCTGCCTGGGATTCGGAAGAGAGGTTTCATCTGCAGGTAAGTGAATGTTTTTTTTTTCTTTTACAGGTGCACCGGCCCGGCCACCCACCGCTGCTGCCCACCTACCCACCGCTGCTGCCCACCACCTACCCACCACTGCTGCCCACCTACCCACCAGGCTACCCACCGCTGCTGCCCACCTACCCACCGCTGCTGCCCACCTACCCACCACTGCTGCCCACCTACCCACCAGGCTACCCACTGCTGCTGTCCACCTACCCACCGCTGCTGCCCACCTACCCACCACTGCTGCCCACCTACCCACCAGGCTACCCAGCAGGCTACCCACCGCTGCTGCCCACCTGCCCACCGCTGCTGCCCACCTGCCCACCACTGCTAGCAGGCTACCCACCACTGCTGCCCACCTACCCACTGCTGCTGCCCACCTACCCACCACTGCTGCCCACCTACCCACCACTGCTGCCCACCTACCCACCACTGCTACCCAGCAGGCTGCCCACCTACCCACTAGGCAATCAGGCTGCTCACCCTTAACCACCTACCCACCAGGCTATCAGCTTGCCAACACTCAAATCTGCTACCGATATTGTGTATTTTGTGGTCAGATCTGCTACCGACATTGTGTATTTTGTGGTCAGATTAACTGCCGACATTGTGTATTTTGTGGTCAGTTTAACTACCGTCATTGTGTATTTTGTGGTCAGTTTAACTACCGTCATTGTGTATTTTGTGGTCAGTTTAACTACCGTCATTGTGTATTTTGTGGTCAGTTTAACTACCGTCATTGTGTATTTTGTGGTCAGTTTAACTACCGATATTGTGTATTTTGTGGTGAAATCTGGTGCTGACATTGTGTATGTTCTGGTCAAATCTACCGCAAGATTGAATGATTTTTCTCTGGTCAAATCTGCCGACATGATTGAATGTATTTTCTTGTGAAATCTGCTCACATAACGTGTAATGTCTGGTGAAATGTTCTCGCATTACGTGTATTTTATGTTGAAAGCTTCTGACATTTTGTGTATTTTCTGGAGAAAAGCTGCGCAATGATGTGAATTTTCTGGAGAAAGGTTGACTAAAACTTGGGTGCACTTTTAAATTAGCTCCGCCCCATCTGGTCATAGCCACGCCCATTTTTTCACCGTGGACCGTGGGTGGGGGGGGTGTCTTTCAATACCTAGCACCGGGTGTCAAATGCCCTAGGTACGCCACTGAGGTGACCTTCCCGTCACCACCTGAAATGGGGAAAATCCTGAAGAGGAACTCTTCAGATTGTTGTATGCAAATTCTGCAAACGGCAAAAATTTTACCCAGTCGGTTTGTGCACCTGCAACATAACATCTCAGAAACTGTTCCAGGGACTGGTTGACTCTTTCAGTCTGGCCATTGGTCTGTGGGTGGTAGCCTGATGAAAAACAAAGATCCATGTCTAACTGATGGCAGAATGCCCTCCAAAACTTAGATACAAATTGGACTCCCCGATCTGACACTATATTTTCCGGAATGCCATGCAGCCGGAAAATGTGCTGGATGAAGAGATCAGCCAATTCCTGGGCCGAGGAGAGTCCTTTCAGGGGGACAAAATGAGCCATCTTACCGAATCGATCGACTACCACCCAAATGACCGTCATGCCCTCAGACCTGGGGAGTTCACCCACAAAATCCATGGACAAATGGGTCCAAGGTTCACTCGGAACTGGTAAAGGCTGCAATGTTCCAACAGGTGCCTGACGGGAGGGTTTGCTCCTAGCACACACTGCACACTCTCTTACAAACTCCTTACAGTCTGTTGCCAATGACGGCCACCAAGCACATCTAGCAAGTAGATCCTGAGTTCTGGTGGCCCCAGGATGCCCAGCATTCTTGTGGGAATGAAACAGCTGCAACAGTTGTAGGCGAAAAGGCAATGGTACAAACAGGACCCCCTCAGGCTTCCCCTCTAGAACATCCTGTTGAAATGGACTCAGAGTGACAGTCCAGTCTTTCCAGGTCTCAGTGGTTGCCAGGACCACCTTCTGAGGTATAATGGTCTCAGGAGCTGAGGGCTGTGCTGTCTGGGTCTCAAAGCACCTGGATAAGGAATCAGCCTTGATGTTCTTACTACCAGGGGTATACGTGATTACAAATCTGAATCTCGAAAAAAATAACGACCACCGGGCCTGTCGGGGGCTAAGTCTCTTAGCACCCTCAATGTACTCTAAATTTTTGTGGTCAGTGTAAACTGTAATGGTGTGTTCTGCCCCTTCTAGCCAATGTCGCCATTCCTCAAAGGCCAACTTGATGGCTAGAAGTTCCCGGTTGCCTATATCGTAGTTTTTCTCTGTGGGTGAAAACCTACGGGAAAAATAGGCACAAGGGTGAAGTGTTCCCTGCAAACCAGAACGCTGAGACAGCACAGCCCCTACCCCTACCTCTGAGGCATCAACCTCCACGATAAAGGGATAGGTGACGTCTACATGTCTCAATATGGCTGCAGAACAGAACAATATCTTCAGAGTGGAGAAAGTAGCATGGGCCTCTGGGGACCAGTGGTGAGTATCTGCCCCTTTCTTGGTGAGACTGGTGAGAGGCGAGATCACCGTAGAGTACCCCTTTATGAATCTCCTGTAGTAGTTGGCGAACCCCAGGAATCTCTGGAGTGCCTTCAGTCCTACAGGCTGAGGCCACTCCAAGACAGCAGAAACTTTTCCAGGGTCCATAGAGAGGCCAGAGGTCGAGATTATGTACTCCAGAAAGGCGACAGAGGTCACTTCGAAAATGCATTTTTCCAATTTAGCATACAGCATGGTCTGTCTCAACTTCCGTAGCACAAACCCCACATGTTTCCTATGTTCTGAGAGGTTGGATGAAAAAATCAGTATATCGTCTAAGTACACCAAGACGAATCTGCCCAACACCTCTCTGAACACCTCGTTAATCAGCTCTTGGAAGACGGACGGGGCGTTACACAACCCGAAGGGCATCACCAGGTACTCGTAATGCCCGTCGGGTGTGTTAAAGGCCGTCTTCCATTCATCACCGTCCCTGATACGCACAAGGTTGTATGCACCCCTCAAATCCAACTTCGAGAAAATCTTAACATTGGTGACCTGGGTAAACAAAATCGTCAGTTAAAGGCAAAGGATAACGATTTTTTACTGTAATCTTATTTAAGCCTCGATAATCGATCTCTGGACGGAGGCCTCCATCCTTCTTTTTCACGAAAAAGAATCCTGCCCCTGCTGGTGACCGAGAGGGATGAATAAAACCTTTAGCTACATTTTCTCGGATGTATTCTTGCATAGCCAATTTCTCTGGCCCAGATAAATTATAGAGATGACCTCTAGGGGGCATACAATCCGACCTGAGATCGATGGGACAATCAAAAGGACGGTGAGGAGGAAGTTTATTTGCTGATTTGGGACTAAACACGTCTGCAAATTCTGAATACTGGCTTGGCAAACCTTCCACCTGAATCTTGGTGTTACCCAAGGTTACCTTCGCTAAACAATGATGATGACAATGGGTAGACCAGCTCGTTAGCTGACCTGAAGCCCAATTGATCTGAGGAGAGTGAAGTTGTAACCATGGCATGCCAAGAATGATCGTGGAAGTTGTCATCCGCAAAACCAGAAACTGTAGACTCTCTTTGTGTAACACCCCCACCGTAACCCTTAACTCTGGGGTCTGAGACAGAGGGTATTTACTCTGCAGAGGAGAGTCGTCCACTGCAGTGACCAGAATCCGTTGATTCAAAGGGGAAATAGGAATCCCTAATTTCTTTGCAAAATCGTAATCCATAAAGTTGGCTGCTGAGCCAGAGTCTAGGAAGGCCTCAGTGGCCACTGTTTGATCTTCCCAAGATATAGTACAAGGGAGGAGCAAACGTTTATCGTCTAGAGGTAAAGGCTGCGCGCCTAGGGTATTACCTCCGACTACACCTAGGCAGCAGCGTTTCCCGACATCTTGGGACAATTCTGCACTCTGTGACCCTCCTCTGCACAGTATAGACAGAGCTGTTCTGTTTTTCTGCGATTCTGCTCCACCCGGGACAATTTTGACCGACCAATCTGCATTGGTTCTGGTGGAGGTGAAACGGGTGGAGGGGAGGCTTAGGAAACATATCTCACATTGTTCCTACTCCGAGTCTGTTTCTGGTAACATAGACGATGATCAACCCTGACTGCTAATGAAATGGCCTCATCAATAGACTTTGGCTCAGGATGACCCAGCATTAGATCAGATACCGCGTCTGACAACCCTGACAAAAAACAGTCCAGAAGTGTGAATGACCCCCATCTAGCTGAAACTGCCCATTTTCTGAACTCAGCTGCGTAAACTTCAACCGGATCCCTGCCCTTCCGCAAAGTCTTGAGTTTCCGCTCAGTGGTAGAGGCAATGTCCGGATCATCATAAATTATAGCCATAGCTTTAAAAAATTCCTCAACCGAGGCCAGGGCCTCATGCCTTGTCTGGAGACTATATGCTCAGGTCTGGGAATACCCTGACAGCAGAGTCTTAATGAACGTAATTCTCTGTGCCACGGTTCCCGATGAATTAGGTCTCAACTCAAAGTACGATAACACTCAATTTCTAAAATTCTGAAAGTCAGATCTGTGACCAGAAAACTTTTTGGGCACAGGCATACGTAAGTCTGTACCTGGAGGAGATCGCACTATATTCACAGCCATCTGTAGGACTTGTGCAGACCCAGACAAAGCGTTGATCTGGGTCTGATGACTGTCCAGCACTTGGATGAAATTCTCCACCGAGGTGGTGAGTGCATCAAGACGGCTGTTAAGTGCATCCATTTGGTTTTGGTCTGCTGTTCTGTAACGATCGGTGTCAGCACACAGAGAGAATCTGATTATTGGTGATCTGCAGTATCACAAAGAATACAGATATATACCCGATTATTGATGATCTGTAGAATCACCGATAATCCAAGTATAACTAACCTCTGGACACCTATATAGTGTGAGTGTTTGTGCAACAGTAATGACTTTGAGTTGGACCACCCGAGGAGCAGGTGGTCTTTGGCAGTATGGGCGATACCGCCCTTTGGGAAGTGCAAAAACCTTCCAGCAGCCTGAGACCTCCAAAGAGGTGGAGCCCCAGACTGAAAGTAGGAAGGACCTGTGAGTGAGTGACACCTGAAAGGTGGATGTCACTAGCAGGTCTGGAGACTATCGCTAATGGAGAGAGATAGCTCTCAAGGTCGGGCAAGACGGGTCGGCAACACACGGACAGACAAGGTACAGAGACAGAAGGCTGATTCGGTATCCAAAGGCAGGCAGGGTTGGCAACAGATAATCAGATATGCGTAGGTACCGAATCAGAAAGCAGAGGGATAGTCAGAAATGCAATAGGTCATAACGGATATCAAAACAATGCCTAGTCTTGGGTGTAAGGTCCGTGGTCTCAACATCCTGGAACTAGTCTGGAGTATAATATGATGGAACACAGTATCCCTAGTTTTTGGGTGTGAGGTCCGTGGTCTCGACACCCTGGAACTAGTCCGGAGTATAACACAAAGATAATACAGAGTCCCTAATCTTGGGTGTGAGGTCTTAACACCCTGGAACTAGTCTGAAGTATAACAGAATGATAACACAGAGTCCCTAATCTTGGATGTGAGGTCCGTGGTCTTGACACCCTGGAACTAGTCTGAAGTATAACACAATGATACACAGAAGTAATCTGGCTCAGTGTGAATTCCCAGGTTCTCCTGGTTCTAACACACTGTAGGATCTGACTAAGGTCTGAGTGCTTTCACGTAAGTGTTCACAACGGCAGACAACCTGAGACTGACCAGCAGTAACTATATATAGAGCGGCGCTCTCCGGCGCCACCCATCAGTTATCAACCAAAAGTCACTTGCTCTGAGGTCAGCTGACCAACCTGGTCAGCTGATCCCTCCTTGGTTGTCATAAAGGTTCTGCCTCTCAGCGCGCGCGCGTATTCCTCAATCTGTGTGAACTAACAGGCCCAGCCACACCAGACGCACGCTGCTGTGTGCAAACCGCCACGCTGGACGCGGAATCAGCCGCCTTGCTGTCAGTACACGCTGCGGCTTTTCCGCGTTCTATTACAGTATTCCTTTAAGTTGTGTATAGAATGGTGTGAAACGTCAACTCACAAAGAGTTATTCAAGTGCTGAATAGCGTACTGGTTAAGGCTGCTGCCTTTGACGTAGGATTTTGACCAGGATTTCAATCCCGGCTAAAGCCAGTACATAAAACAGTAAAGAGTTCTGGTGCATGCCCTAAGCGGCTGCAACCTCAAAGTGCTTTGAATCCGCCAAGAGAATATCCGAATATAAATGCTTTAAGTGTGTGGGTATGAGCCAAGCAAGTGCTAATCACTGTTAAGAGTGTACGTATGAGCAATGCAAGTTTTAATAACTCTCAAGCGAGTTAATATAAGCAATGCAAGTGTAAATAACTATTAAAGTGGATCCGAGATAAACTTTTACTCATTGAATGATTGTGTTCCTTTCATATAGTTTATAGGGCATTCCTACACCCAAATACTTTTTTTGTTTTAATACTCTAATTCCCTATAAACTAAACAAGCCTTGCCCACAGCTTCTTCAGAGTGCCTTGGCACTCTCAGACTCATGTAGCAAGGGCTTATGGGCGCTCAGTCTGGGCAGGAGGAGAAGGAGGTTACTAGCCAGAGATTTCAGAGGCAGAGGGGAGGAGGGAGGAGGAGAGGGGAGTGACGTTTTCACAGGCTGAGGTCTGGAGATACAGATCAGCTTGCCTATGTGTAATGTGACAAACAGAACATGCCGCCCTCATTGTATCCCAGGAATAAATAATCATAAACTGTTGAAGCTGTTTGCAGCTAGATTTGCTGTGTAAACCATCTAAACTATCTATCTATCTAAAACCCTAAATAACATAATTAAGAAACACCATTCCATAATAAATTAGGAACTGTGTTCACAAAATAACACTCAAATAACAATTGGGCATGAAGACCTACAAATAATTTGTGTGTTTAAAATATATCCGAGGTGATGGATTAAATCTAGGTTTACTTACCTGGAGCTTTTTCCAGTCCCCAGAAGTAATTTGTGTCCCTTGCTCTGTCAATGCTTGACAGGCGTGGTGTTACAACCACTGCAATTTGGCTGCATTTAAAATTGGCAAGCGCACAGTTCAGCCGTCCGTCTGTTAATGTCTACAGTATGGAGATCACCAGCAGTGAAGTGCTGTGTCTGTTTTTTTTTTTTTTTTCCACAAGAAAAATGTTTCTGATTACATTTTATATGCACTGAAAATATAAAATGTATCTCTAATAAATAGGTTTGAAGAAAATTCTCAGAACTTTTTATATTTTCCTAATTAAATGTACTTTAAATGGAACATGTTTAGTGCTTACTCTGCTCACTAAACTAATAAAGAAAAAATGAAAATGTTTATTAATGTCTAATAAATACAATAAAATATGTTCAAAAAGTACTGAAAAGGATGTTATTCTAAAATTAATACAATCTTGTTCTGTATCAACGAAGGCTGAAGCTAGGTAGGTTATTATCGATGATCGTAATCTGCATTTTAAGATTACATGAAATTTAGCATACATTTTTGCAACTACGGCCATATGTAATTATGATTTGACATTCAAATGATTTTGTATAATCCATTCATAATTTTGCATAATTTTTGCGTAATTGTATGCCGATTTTAACAGTTAATAGCAAAGCCCCCATACATGCTATTGTCACCAAAATTGCAACATATGTTAAGGAGAATAATGGGAACAAAAGGACTTTGTAGTTTTGAAAAAATTGATTTAACCACTTAAGTACCAGCAGTCTCTGCCCCCTTAAGGACCAGAGACCGCTGGTACAGAAATGGCGGAATCCCGACGAATCGCCACGCATACCCGCCGCAACCGCCGTCATCGCCGCTCGCCAGGACCCTCAGGACATAGACTCTGTCGTCTCTATGAAGGCAGAGTCATGTGAGCTGGTCAGGACTCAGGAGCCGCTTTCATTAGCTCCTGACCCTGTATTTCAATGTAAGCCAATGGGAGCGGCTTACATTCAAAGACAGGGCCAGGAGCCAATGCAATCGGCTCCTGACTGGCTCACATGGCTCTGCCGTCATAGAGACAGGCAGAGCCTGTGAGATGCGGCGAGACTCGTCGGGTTTGAGCGGCGCGATCGGCGAGGAGCGACGGAAATGGCAGATGCGCACAGTGGTGGCTGATTGAAATCTACGCCCTGCCAGCCAGGAGCCCACCAAGACAGGGCGTAGATTTCAATTAGCTCGGTCCTTATCTAGTTAGAGAAATGCAACGGAAAATGGTTTTAAAACTAAAAAAATGGCAGCATATTAACCATTTTTCCTTTACATTTTTAAAATCTATTTTCTCAAAAACTACAAGGTCTTTTCTGACTTGTCCCTACTACTCTCCTTAACATACATAGCAATTTTGGTGATGATAGCATGTATGGGGCCTAATGGGGCTGTTAATCGCTAAATTTGGCACAGAATTACGCAAAAATTATGTGAAATGGGGAAAATACGTGTTTTTTTATGACATTCACAAAAAAAATTAATTACGATTTTCCCCAAAATTTTACATTACAATTTTGCATCTTAATTGCAAATTACGATGCAAAATTAGGTTTTATTAAATTCATGCTCATCACTACAGCCAAAAATATTACTGTACTTTAAAGTATAAAAAAGAAATCCAACAAGAGCCTTCTGAATTTGCATTCTGGGAAGGAGCGTGGTCTAGCTGTCATTCACTCTCCTTCCTGCATTAGGCAATTGAAGAGGGTGTGGCCAAGAGACGGGGGCCATGCTTTAGACAGCCTATCAGAAGATGCAAGTGGGAGTCTGGATTGTCATTTCAATGGGCACATGACCCCAGAATTTAAATTGCAAAGGAATGATAAGGTTTAATTGTTATCCTTGCAAATCTGAGAAATGTGGAAACATTCCTAATTAAAACCTTGGCCAGTGCCTATAAGGTACTAATAGTAAAAAGTGTTGCATATCACTCATCACTTCCTGAAGGAGTTTTATGATAAGTTTTAAATCTGCAAATCATTGCCATAGTTTTCACATACATGCAGCTGAACATTATTTTAAAGTGTATCTGAGGGGAAAAAGATGACAAGATATACTTAGTGATGTACAGTATACATATGATATACTTACTGTTGTATACTAAGATATACTTACCATGATGTTACCAGGATACTTCTTTAGTCTAAAAGGAAAGGGTGTCTTGGCACCTTAAAGGGACACTGAAGCGAAAAAAAAATTATGATATTATGATTTGTATGTGTAGTACAGCTAAAAAATAAAACATTAAGATCAGATACATCAGTCTAATTGTTTCCAGTACAGGAAGAGTTAAGGTGGCCATACACTGGCCCGATTCGCGACCGTTTCGACAGCAGATTCGATCCTGGGATCGAATCTGCTGCCAATCGTTCGCGCTAAACGCACCCGCCGATCCTATTTCCTCCCGAAATCGGATCGGTCCGTCGATCGCGCCGTGCGGGAAATTACCCTCGATCGCCTGCGGGTAGGGAGCGCGTCGCTAGCGGCGGCCGATCCGATCAGGTATACATTACCTGACGCTGGCTCCCGGGCATCTTCTCCGCATCTTCTCCACGCTGCACCCGCTCCATCCCGGCGCTTCCTGTCACTGCAGTGACCAGGAAGTTCAAATAGAGGGCGCTCTATTTGAACTTTTTAGTCATGGAGTGACACAGGAAGCGCCGGGATGGAGTGGGTGCAGCGTGGAGAAGATGCGGAGAAGACGCCCGGGAGCCAGCATCAGGTAATGTATGCGCGGGGGGGGGGGGGGACAGGCGGCAGCGGCGGCTCCACTGATTGTGATCGGTTTCAGCCTGAAATCGATTCACAATCTGTTTGCAGTAAAGATTCGATCAGATAGGGATCTGTCAGCTGGTCGATCTAATGGCAAATCGACCAGTGTATGGCTACCTTAAAGAAACTCAAGCTGTTATCTCTATACAAAAAAGCCATTAATCTCTACGACTTTCAAAGTCATGGAGAGGGCTGTTATCTGACTTTTATTATCTCAACTGTAAATAAACAAATGTCTTTTTGTCTGCCAGAGGAGAGGTCATTAGTTCACAGACTGCTCTGAAATAATCATTTTGAATGCTGAGTGTTGTGTAATTTGCACATATTAGAGAATGTTGCAATGTTAGAAAAAACACTATATACCTGAAAATAAAAATATGAGAATATTTTCTTTGCTGCTAATCTTCTAGTAATTATTCATAGTACACAACCAATTCATTATATCATATATTTTTTTTCGCTTCAGTGTCTCTTTAAAGAAGGAAGAACAGAGACAACGGGAGCCCAAATAGCGCAATATGTAATGATCAAATGAAAAATAATAAGTATGATACAGGACTACTCACACAGGTGGGTTGCGTGAGGGGCAACCGACCACTTAAAGCAGATGGAGATGTTTACCCGTCTCCACTCGGGATGTCCATTGGACTGAATATGGTCACTCTCTTGAGAAAAAGACACTTGCTCACCTCAAAAGTGGTAGCACCCTATGGGGCTTGGAAGTATCCCTTGGAAGTACCCCTCCAAACTAGAAATTTGGGAGGTGTAAACAGCACAATAGGAGTGTAAGGGATCGCTCCTCTTGGCCGCAGTATGTTCTGAGGCGGCAACATGATTAAAGAAACACGTAATTAAAGAGATTAAATTACACGTAATTAAAGAAAATCAAGTTTTGGTTAAGAGGGATGTTGTGCGTCTCACAAATCATAATTATTTACAATTGTCTCTAGATGGGGATAGATCAGTGATGGCTAACCTTGGCACTCCAGCTGTGACAAAACTACAAATCCCATCATGCCTCTGCCTCCCCGAGTTATGCTTAGAGCTGCCAGAGTATTGCAATGCCTCATGGGACTTGTAGTTCCACAACAGCTGAAGTGCCAAGGTTAGCCATCACTGGGATAGATTTACTCCAGGCTAGTGAAGGTTCGCTGAATTTCTCATACATTTTTGCAATTACGCTTACACGTAATTACGATTTGCAAATTCAATTGATTTTGAGTAGTCATTCGTAATTTCGCATAAAAGTTATTTTGCGTAATTTCTTGCAGATTGTAGCATTAAATAGCAAAGCCCCCATACATGCTATTGACACCAAAATTGCTACATATGTTAAGGAGAATCATGTGTACAAGACAAAAAAAAAAGACTTTATAGTTTTTGAGAAACTCAATTTTAAAAATGCAAGTAAAAAAATGGTTTTTAAACTTAGAAAAATGACAGTTTAAAAACCATTTTTTCATTGCATTTTTAAAATCGAGTTTCTCAAAAACTACAAGGTCTTTTTGATAAATTATTTTTTTGACTTATACCCACTATTCGAGCTTTTTTGGTAGCAATAGCATGTATGGGTGCTTTTTCTATTAACCTCTAAAGGCGGCACAAAATTAGGCGAAATTTTTACTAAAATTATGCCAAAAATTACGCTAAATTTTTAAATACTACTATTAAATATGAAATTAATTACGATTTTCTCTGAAATTTTGCATTACAATTACGATGCATAAATGCGAATTTCGACGCAAAATTTTGCATATGTGAAATTTCGGCCCACCACTGCTCCAGGCTACACACCTGGCTTCCAAACCACGTTACTCCATGAATCCGCAGGTTCAGCAATGGTATCATCATTACAGTGTTCTCAATCTCTCCAGTCTAGCTTAGAGTCAACAATTAAGAGGAAAGTATTAAAAATTTAAATAAAACTTCAGAGCTGGAAGGGTTTGTGAGCGAGAGGTTGTTGTGTTCTTTATTCACTGTAAGCTGCGAAAGCTGCTGAGGGTGGAAACCTGATATGTGAAACGCACTTAAACTAACAGCAATAAATCATTATTGTGACACATATGTCATGCATCTCTGCAGTACAAAACATTTCATATGAAATATGATAAAATGATTGAAAATGCACAGAATGCAATTCTTCATGTCATGGAAAATGAACGTTCTCATTCTTGTTAGAAGCCATATATCTTGGGACGTTTACCAGTTGTTTTGCCTCTTTGATGATTTTGCGTCTCTATATTTTTTCATTTAAACTATGTATTATAGAGTTTAAGAAATATGTTGAAGGTGTTAGAGTATCCACCTGAATAGAATTAAAAATAAAATAGTAAAGTACCTCAATACAGCAAAGTCCCTGTTATCCGGCGCTCTGGCAACCAGAAGTCTCAACTAATCGGCAAGCCTGAGGGGATAGCGGGGACAGTGCTTTGAGGGGATTGCAGGGCATTGTAGAGTAGAAAATACCCAGTCTGCAGGCCCCGTCTTCTACCCTTCCTGCAGCTCCCTTCAGCTTTCCGGTGTCCAGGCATGGCTCCTGATGTGTCACCTGACCCAATGCAGGTCAGGTGAAATGCCGGGAGCCATACATAGAGGACACTGGAAAGACGCTAGCAGTTACAGTAAGGGTAGAAGACAGCACCTGGAGGCTTGGTAAGTGTTTTCTGCTGCACAGGGGTAGGGAGGTTTTTTGGCAAACTGACAAGTACACGTATTTGGCATCAGGAAGTCCCACCTGTACCAAATACAGGAGACTTTGCTGTAGTTTAAAGTGTATGCATGGTCCAGAGCCCACAATTTCTTCATCTTCTGGCCATGCTTCTGGCCATGCATAAGTGCATCTAGAATGTGCTGCCACGAGTAATGGCCTTGCATGCTCAGTAGAACAAAGCCACTTCCTTCCATGCATGAACGCTTCATTCTAATGGGCATGCATGGACCATACACGCATATCCCCAGGGTGAAGGTACTTTTGTGGGAAGAAGAAATCGATTTGACTGACATCTGCCAGATCATCCAGAGGCATCCCATGGTTGGAGTAAGTATGTAACTTTGTTTTTCACTTCAGTACTTGGGATTATACTCTTAAAACTAAAATTTCAGTAACTACTCTTAGGTACATGTGTAAAGATGGGTAACAGCCTCTACCCCTGGCACACCATCCTGATCCCTAAATAATGCTTGACTGATTTTATATTATTATTTCACCAACAGGGTTAATAATATTCTATTACACAAAAAAGTAACTAGGGGAGGAAAAACATTGCAAATTAAAAAAAAAATTTCCACAATGAAGATCACCACTGCTTTAGTATATCAAAAGTTCGCCACAACCAGTTCTTATAGATTGTAATTCCTGCGAATCCTCACAAATTCCTGCCACACTTTTTATCAGCCATTAATCAGTACCTGTATGGGATTCCAAACCACCCCTTATTCAGGAAAGGGGTAATCACGCTGTTTGGTAACTCTTGCCAACCACGGTACATCTTATCTGGCCAATAGCAATCTCTGTCTGTAATAAAGCAAACTTGAAATAACGCAGTATGTCTGTGTATCAGGGGTTAACACAAGTGACAGACCTCTGTATGAATGCACGGTCACAATTTGCACTGATATGACAAATTGTTCTTTGAATTGCCACTGCTGCTCATAAAAAGTAGTGGAATTGCACTTAATTAACATATGCACGGATTACTCCATTATTGCACCACTCCGGGCTGTGTAAAAGAAAAACTTCTTTAATCTTGCTAAACATCAGTTTAAAAAGTCCATTGAAAACCTCACACATCCATGGCGTCCCACTAGTACAATGGATTCCGAGTAGTAGGAGTACATCACTCCTCCTCACTAGCACTAGGGGCCGCGCATGTGCGGAAGATGCGCAACTGAGTCAGATTACCGGGACCGATACTAGTAGAACTGAGGACTCGGGAGGATGGAGAGGGATGCATCACTGCTCATGGGGCTGGAGGAAGTCCCGGTAAGTATGAAATCTTTTTATTTGCCCATCTCAGGTACACTTTAAAGAAATACGCTGGAAAAAATGTGCTATTAGGTCATGATCCCCAGAAGTAGGCAGCTGTAGGTGGCATGCTTGTGAGGTGCGACTGGAGAGCGTCATATGGAATATGGCATGGATGTTAGGGTGGGACCCAGGCATGGCCGGTGGACAGCATAGGAAGACTCTGAAGGATCTAGAGGCTTCCCTCTCCATAGGTAAGTATTTCATTTTTTACATGTTTAATGCCTTGGGCTCTTTTTATAAGCACAATAGAACATTTATCTGAACTTATAGATGTTTTACATGTTATTTTCTTTGTTTTTGGACAGTCTAGCTTTGCTATATGAAATATTCAGTAAGTAGCTCATATGAGCATTTCCCTTGCATGTAAAACTGCTATTATTCAATGACTATTACGTTAAAAAGGCAAAAAGAAAATTATCAATCAAACAAATGAATAAATAACAACTGAAGCCATTGGCTTTCACCCTGTTGAGTGATTTGATACAAAGCTTAATAAATCCATTTAAACTGTAGCTACTGTACATTTCTACTAGAAATGATTTATGTACAGTATATTCCCTGTAGAAAACACTAAGTAATAATATGTGCTAAATAAACATGCCTTGGTAATCTACTTGCACTGCGGTGATCTCTGCCCACTACATAACAAGGGCAACACGCTGGGATGTGGGAGGAAGTCAAGTGGATACCTGAGTTGCAATTTACTGTGAAGCCATTATCTCTAAAAATGACTGGCCTCCCAGAGGCAGAGCTTGTGTATAGAAATGATTTACTAACTTGCTTCCCTCCATCTATCTGCCATTTTGTTTACCCTTTAAGAACAAAAAATATGTGTATTCTGGCTCTACACTGAAGGTAATTTACTAAAGTTAAACCTAGAACTAATAGTGATGAGCATGAATTTTGTATAACCATAACTGTAATTTGCAATTAAGATGCAAAATCGTAATGCAAAATTTCATATTTAATTTCATTTGTAAACATAATCAGGGACCATAATTTTACAATTTAATGTCTTTTTCGCATAATTTAGTGCCAACTCTAGAGGTTAATAGCAAAGTACGTATGTTAATAACAAACTTATGTTAACCACCCTGGCGGTATTGACGAGCTGAGTTCGTCCAGGAAAAACATACAAAGAGCTCGTTCATGCTTCCAGGGAGATTTCCTGTTTCTCTGCACCGCCCGCTGCACTTTTTACTGATCAGAGGAATTCCCCAGGATGGCTGGATGCCTGTCTGCACGCTGTGGGTAGCGATCTGTGCTACCCTCAGCATGCAGAATTAGCATCCAGCCACCCTGGGGAATCCCTGTGCAGCCAGCGGGGCAGAGAATGTGCTGGCTGCGTGCGGGATTCCCCTTTCTCTGCGGGTGGGTGGCCGGGTGACCCTTCTGTGTGGGTGGGGGAGAATGTCCCCCTTCTGTTCAAGCTGGTCGGAAGGGGGAGTCCCCGACTGGCCACGACCAGCCCCCATAGAAGGGGACACCCCCCCTCCCCACACAGAAGGAGAATCCCCGCAGGCCACCAGCAGCCCACATAGAAGGGGAATCTCTCCCCTACACACACAGGAGTCCCCGACCAGCCTGAACGGAAGGGGGACCGCCACCCCCCCCCCACACACACACACACAGAAGGGCACCCGGCCACAGTCAGGGGGGAGTATGGGGATCGGGGGAAATGGGGTGGCAGAGGCACCCGCAAACCTGACTCCCTATACATCTGACTCCCTAGACCTGGCTTCACATCTGTCTCCTATACACCTGGCAAACATCTGGCTCACTATATACCTGGCAAAAATCTGGCTCACTATACACCTGGCAAACATCTGGCTCACTATATACCTGGCAAAACATCTGGCTCACTATACACCTGGCAAACATCTGGCTAACTATATACTTAGCAAAACATCTGGCTACCTATTCCTGGCTAAGACATCTGGCTAATACATCTGGCTAACTATACCTGGCTGCACATCTGGCTAATACATCTGGCTAATTACACCTGGCTAATACATCTGGCTATACATGTGGGTCTTATATTCACCATCGGCGTGCTGATCCCTCGTCGCGTACCTCTGATAGCTTCCCCAGTGCCTTCTTCCATGTCTCTTGGCGGATTTTGCTTCTCCCTCGGCGATCACATGTCTCCCGTCAATCGGCGTTGATGGCACAAGGGTCACACAGCATCATCAACATCTCACAGCAAACACTTTTTTTTTAATTGAATTCAATACAATAACCTGAATTGAATTCAATATATAAAAAAAAATTGATTGCAAAAAAAATTGGTTGAAAATTAATGGAAATTAATTGAACCACTTTTTGCACGGAAATCATGAGGAAATAGAACGCCAGGGTGGCTACGGAGAATAGTGGGTACAAGTCAAAAAAAAATTTTTTAAAAAGACTGTCGTTTTTGAAAAAAAAATGATTTTAAAAATGCAAAGGAAAACATGTTTTAACCACTTGAGGACCACAGTCTTTTCGCCCCTTAAGGACCAGAGCCTTTTTCTCCATTCAGACCACTGCAGCTTTCACGGTTTATTGCTCGCTCATACAACCTACCACCTAAATGAATTTTACCTCCTTTTCTTGTCACTAATGCAGCTTTCTTTCGGTGCTATTTGATTGCCGCTGCGAGTTTTACTTTTTATTATATTCATCAAAAAAGACATGAATTTTGTCAAAAAAATGACTTTTTTAACTTCCTGTGCTGACATTTTTCAAATAAAGTAAAATTTCCTATACATTTGAACGCGAAAGTTATTCTGCTACATGTCTTTGATTAAAAAAAAACATTCAGTGTATATTTATTGGTTTGGGTAAAAGTTATAGCGTTTACAAACTATGGTGCCAAAAGTGAATTTTCCCATTTTCAAGCATGTCTGACTTTTCTGCGCACCTGTCAGGTTTCATGAGGGGCTAAAATTCCAGGATAGTACAAATACCCCCCAAATGACCCCATTTTGGAAAGAAGACATCCCAAAGTATTCACTGAGAGGCATGGTGAGTTCATAGAAGATTTTATTTTTTGTCACAAGTTAGCGGAAAATGACACTTTGTGACAAAAAAAAAAAAAGTTTCTATTTCTTCTAACTTGCGACAAAAAAAAATGAAATCTGCCACGGACTCACTATGCTCCTCTCTGAATACCTTGAAGTGTCTACTTTCCAAAATGGGGTAATTTGTGGGGTGTGTTCACTGTCCTGGCATTTTGGGGGGTGCCTAATTGTAAACACCCCTGTAAAGCCTAAAGATGCTCATTGGACTTTGGGCCCCTTAGTGCAGTTAGGCTGCAAAAAAGTGCCACACATGTGGTATTGCCGTACTCAGGAGAAGTAGTATAATGTGTTTTGGGGTGTATTTTTACACATAACCATGCTGGGTGGGAGAAATATCTCCATAAATGACAATTTTTTAAATTTTTTTTACACACAATTGTCTATTTATAGAGATATTTCTCCCACTCAACATGGGTATGTGGAAAAATACACCACAAAACACATTATACTACTTCTCCTGAGTACGGCGATACCACATGTGTGGCACTTTTTTGCACCCTAACTGCGCTAAGGGGCCCAAAGTCCAATGAGTACCTTTAGGATTTCACAGGTCATTTTGAGAAATTTGGTTTCAAGACTACTCCTCATGGTTTAGGGCCCCTAAAATGTCAGGACAGTATAGGAACCCCACAAATTACCCCATTTTAGAAAGAAGACACCCCAAGGTATTCCGTTAGGAGTATGGTAAGTTCATAGAAGATTTTTTTTTTGTCACAAGTTAGCGGAAATTGATTTTAATTGTTTTTTTTCACAAAGTGTCATTTTCCGCTAACTTGTGACAAAAAATAAAATCTTCTATGAATTTACCGTACTACTAACGGAATACCTTGGGGTGTCTTCTTTCTAAAATGGGATCATTTGTGTGGTTCCTATACTGCCCTGGGATTTTACGGGCCCAAAACCGTGAGGAGTAGTCTTGAAACCAAATGTCGCAAAATGACCTGTGAAATCCTAAAGGTACTCATTGGACGTTGGGCCCCTTAGCGCAGTTAGGGTGCAAAAAAGTGCCACACATGTGGTATCGCCGTACTCAGGATAAGTAGTATAATGTGTTTTGGGGTGTATTTTTACACATACAGATGCTGGGTGGGAGAAATATCTCTGTAAATGACAATTATTTGATTTTTTTTACACACAATTGTCCATTTACAGAGAGATTTCTCCCACCCAGCATGGGTATGTATAAAAATACACCCCAAAACCCATTATACTACTTCTTCTGAGTACGGCGATACCACATGTGTGACACTTTTTTGCAGCCTAGGTGCGCTAAGGGGCCCAACGTCCTATTCACAGGTCATTTTGAGGCATTTGTTTTCTAGACTACTCCTCACGGTTTAGGGCCCCTAAAATGCCAGGGCAGTATAGGAACCCCACAAGTGACCCCATTTTAGAAAGAAGACACCCCAAGGTATTCTGTTAGGAGTATGGTGAGTTCATAGAAGATTTTTTTTTTGTCACAAGTTGGCGGAAAATGACACTTTGTGAAAAAAAAAACAATACATATCAATTTCCGCTAACTTGTGACAAAAAATAAAATCTTCTATGAACTCATCATACACCTAACAGAATACCTTGGGGTGTCTTCTTTCTAAAATGGGGTCACTTGTGGGGTTCCTATACTGCCCTGGCATTTTAGGGACCCTAAACCGTGAGGAGTAGTCTTGAACCCAAATGTCTCAAAATGACCTGTGAAATCCCAAAGGTACTCATTGGACTTTGGGCCCCTTAGCACAGTTAGGCTGCAAAAAAGTGTCACACATGTGGTATCGCCGTACTCAGAAGAAGTAGTATAATGTGTTTTGTGGTGTATTTTTACATATAACCATGCTGGGTGGGAGAAATATCTCTGTAAATGACACATTTTTGATTTTTTTTTACACACAATTGTCCATTTACAGAGAGATTTCTCCCACCCAGCATGGGTATGTGTAAAAATACACCACAAAACACATTATACTGGACTTCCGGTTCCGGCGCTGAGAGGGATGGAAGCTTAACTGCTGAGCTCCGTCCGTGAACCTCCTGAAAAGCCTCCCCGACCGAGATTTCAAGTCATTAGAACCATGTCAGAGGCTGTGGAATACCAGACAATGGACCGGTACCTTACAAGATCCACCAAGGACAAAGAAAAACGTCCGCCGAAAGTACAGCGCGGTAACCCCCGCGACTCTAAGATGGCGGCGGCAGGATCAGACCACGAGGCCTCGGACACAGACACTGATAGTGTCTCTCGTAAGCCAGCGGACTTGGACTACCGACAACTGGCCACGGAGGTAGTGACTCTCCTACGCCCTGAATTATCAGCTATGATCTCGGAGGCCCTCGGACAACAAATGCGTAGGCTTCAGGAAGAGATCGTGGCACAACAGGCCGCAACAAAACACCTTGAGACACGAGTAGACGCCTTAACTGAGAAATGTGAGGAGGCCCAAACGCTGGCGCAGATGACATCCAACAAACAAGTTATAATATTTGACCGGATTGATGATTTGGAGAACCGATCGCGGAGAAACAATCTAAGGGTTATCGGGCTTCCGGAATCAGTAAAGTCAGCGGAATTGCCAGAGATCTGCGCCACGGAGATCCCGAAGGCCTTGGGGCTGAACACTGCCCTTAAAGTCGAACGAGCACATCGGATCGGGCAACTGCGCCCTGAAAGAAAGTCTCCCAGACCGGTGATAGTAAGGTACCTTGATTACTCAGAGAAAGTGGCTTTATTAAGAGCATATCGCAATCAGAAGGTTTTAGAAATACAAGGACGCAAACTGCTTTTGTTTGCGGATTACTCCGCAGAAGTCAATAAAGCAAGAAAGGCGTTTAATCCAGTTTGTCAGACTCTGGTAAGGCGGAAGATTAGATTCTTTCTGAACTACCCAGCTACTTTATTCATACATGCCGATGATGGAAAACCAGTGTCATTTACCTCACCCTCTGATGCGGAAGCTCATGTTCGCCTCCTAACAACTGACATTCCGAGCTCACAAACATCAGAATCTCAACTCCAACAAGAGATGACAAACTTAGATCGACCGACTACACCTAGGTTGGGAGAACCTGGCTCAAGCCAAGACTCTGCTCCTTGGGAAGACTGAAATTTACAAGCCTCGGCTTTTCTGAGGGTAATGTTCTTTTAAAAACAACCTGGAGTCTATTCCAAGGTCGGGGACATTAGGCACATTAAGTATACTAAGTATGCTAACTATTCTATTTTTTACAGATTCCTATTATGTTTAGAAATTTATTTTATGCTAAATGCTATTTCTGCTTAATGACATGTACATGTTAGGGAATCTTATAAGAGGGAGGGATATTTGCGGACCAGCTTAGCAGGATTGGGGGAACTACCCCTCCATTGCAATTTGGCGGAGAAACGGTGCTGGGCTAGATTGTTGCCCTACATTGTTTTTCTGATCAATCTGATTACTTGCACACTTTCAGAAAAAAGGAAGTCAGTAAAAAGAAGAGATGCACAAAACAAAAAATTTGATGGTGCACTCACCTTAAGGTACTCATATAAGTGCCTAGAAGGAATTTGTTTTCTTACTCGGTTAGTTTGTTCTTCATTAATGTTTCAGTATTATGATGAATGTTTGATGATAATTGCTCTCCATTGGATGTCCTCGCCATATAGGCCCTGTTCCTCAATTGTAGGGATCCCTACCCCCCCTCAAGCTATGCGAGTGATGTGGTGCTGCTGGGACACCCATCACTCGATCAATGATATGTTTATTTACTTCAAACACCCATTTCTTGAAAAGTTATTCCAACCACCATGAAAATTGTGACATGGAATGTGAAAGGTTTAAGAACTTCCCAAAAACGCACGCAGGTATTAAGACATTTGCACAAAATGAAGGTTGATTTGGCAGTCCTCCAGGAAACACACCTCCGGAAGGAGGACCTAAATTTAATGACAAAATTCTGGGTAGGTCAAGTGATAGCAGCACCATCAGAAGGTCGTAGGGCGGGGGTATTGGTCTTGGTTAATAGGAACTTTAGGGGGGAAGTCTTGCTTCATGATTATGATAGTATTAATGGCAGATGGGTGAAAGTCGAGATAAAAGCTGATGGAAAATCATTGTTCCTATGGGGAATATATGCTCCAAACACAGATAACACAGAATTTTTCCAAGCTTTGGAAGAAGATATTAATTCTATTCCATCAGCATCTAGAGTAATGATTATTGGAGATTTTAATTCCGTCATAGTCCCTCAATTGGATAGATCTGCATACTCACAAGACAGCACATCCGCTAGAAAACAGGATAAAAATTTAAAACTTTTTGCGGACACTACTGGGCTAATTGATATATGGAGGCACCTTTATCCTTTTGATAAAGATTTTACACATTATTCCCAGGTCCATGCTTCCCACTTTAGAATAGACAATATATTAGTCTCTGCCAACATGGTAACATCTTTCTCAACAGTAGAAATCAAGGCTTTAGTGATATCAGATCATGCCCCTTTGCTAACAAATATCACTTTCCCTCCTATAACACGATGGAAGTCAGTGGAGATTCCCCACATTTTTGTATACGGACGAACAATTTGCACCAGAATTAGTCAACTGGTGGCGAGATTATTGCTCTAATAACAAGCAACATTGGCAGACTCCCACACTTTTTTGGGAAGCAGCTAAAGCTGTATTAAGAGGACAGATCATGGCATACGCCAGCTCTTCTAGGAAAAAAACCTCAACCAGATACCAAGAGGCATGCGATCAGGCACGTCAGGCTTACGTTCAGTACCTACAAAACCCTAACCTGGAGACCAGACAAAAGTGGATAGCTACTAAAAAGGAGGCAGATTTCTGGCTGGAAAAATATGATAAAACATTCAGATCTTTTTGGGCAGCAAGATTCTACAAGCTAGGTAATAAATCGGGGAGGATCTTAGCCAATCTCTCAAAACCAAGATGGACATGTTCAAATATTATGCAGATCAAAAATACTTCTGGGAAGATTATTACAAAACAACAGGAGGTCCTTGACATCTTTCATTCCTATTACAAGCAATTATATGAATCTAAAATACCTCCAAATACAGATTTTGCTCAATACTTGTCTTCAATTAACCTCCCTATACTCTCCGATCAAGATCTTATCTCCCTTAATGCCCCTATATCACCTCAAGAAGTAACCTATGTGATTAAGAAAATAGCCTTAGGGAAGGCCCCAGGACCAGATGGTCTTTCTGCTGAATTTTTTAAATTACTTAAAACAGAACTCCCCAAAACACTAGCAGCCCTATATAACCGTATATTAAAAGACAAAACCTTTCTTCCCACAGCAAATGACGCCCGTATAAAATTAATTCCGAAGCCTGGAAAAGACCCATTAGATCCCTCATCTTTCAGACCCATTTCTTTATTAAATTTAGATTTTAAAATCATGTCTAAAATAATGGCTGAGAGATTGGCGGAGGTCCTCCCAGATCTTATACTTGAAAATCAAGTGGGATTTGTAAAGCAGAGAAGTGCAGTAACTAATGTAAGAAAAACATTGGCAGCTCTTGAACATTTCAGGTTACAGGGAAAAGCTACTGGAAAGGAGGCCTTCTTGGCACTTGATGCCGAGAAGGCCTTCGATAGTATTGAATGGCCCTGGTTGTTTGCGGTTCTCAAAGCATATGGTTTCACTGGCAATTTCTTTATATATATTCAATTGATGTATTCTTCTCCGGTGGCTCGTATTTCTATTCCGGGGGGTCTGGGTTTCTCCTTCTCCCTGGGGAGGGGTACGCGACAGGGATGCCCTTTATCTCCATTATTATTCAATTTGGCTATTGAGCCCCTGTCGCGTGCCCTTGCTCTTTCGGATATTTTCGAGGGATTGCAGATTGGAACCCAGATCCTTCGAACATCCTTATTTGCGGATGATATATTATTATACATGGCTAATCCAATAAGGGATTTGACAGGGGTAATCCAGTACATAAATGACTTCGGTAGATTATCAGGCCTAGTAATTAATTACCATAAGAGTGAACTTTTATTCTTAGATCATAGGAGATCCACGAGAGAGACGGCTCAACTCCCAATTAAGATAGCTTCTTCTTACATTACTTATCTGGGAATTAAGATCCCAAGGGAGATTAGCCAACTTTACAATTTGAATTTCTCCCCAGTGGTTGCTCGTGTAGTCAAGGAACTACAGGAATGGATTTCCTTACCAATCTCATTGATGGGTAGAATTCACTTGATCAAAATGATGAGTTTTGGCCGTTTATTATACCAAATCCAAACGTTACCCCTTTTGATTAAACATGCAGATATTAAACGACTGGAATCTGCTTTTACCAAATTTATATGGAATTCCAAAAAGCCACGTATTGCTTTAACTAAATTAAAGCTTCCGCTGAGCCATCTAGGCCTTAATAGAGTTGGGCCGAACGGTTCGCCGGCGAACGTGGTTCGCGCGAACTTAGGTGGTTCGCGTGCGGGTGTCGCACGCGAACGTTTTGCGGCAAAAGTTCGCAAAAAATCGGTTCGCCCCATAATGCACCTGAGGGTCAACTTTGACCCTCTACATCACAGTCAGCAGGCCCAGTGTAGCCAATTAGGCTACACTAGCCCCTGGAGCCCCACCCCCCCTTATATAAGGCAGGCAGCGGCGGCCGTTATGGCCACTCGTGTGCCTGCATTAGTGAGAGTAGGGCGAGCTGCTGCAGTCTCTCATAGGGAAAGATTAGTTAGGCTTAACTTCTTCCTGGCTGCATACCTGTTCTGTTCAGTGAGCCCTCAGCCCACTGCATACCTGTACTGTGATCCTGCCACTGCATACCTGTTCAGTGATCCTGCCAGTGCATACCTGTTCATTGATCCTGCCACTGCATACCTGTTCAGTGATCCTGCCAGTGCATACCTGTTCATTGATCCTGCCACTGCATACCTGTTCAGTGATCCTGCCAGTGCATACCTGTTCATTGATCCTGCCAGTGCATACCTGTTCATTGATCCTGCCACTGCATACCTGTTCATTGATCCTGCCACTGCATACCTGTTCAGTGATCCTGCCAGTGCATACCTGTTCATTGATCCTGCCACTGCATACCTGTTCATTGATCCTGCCACTGCATACCTGTTCAGTGATCCTGCCAGTGCATACCTGTTCATTGATCCTGCCACTGCATACCTGTTCAGTGATCCTGCCAGTGCATACCTGTTCATTGATCCTGCCAGTGCATACCTGTTCATTGATCCTGCCACTGCATACCTGTTCATTGATCCTGCCACTGCATACCTGTTCAGTGATCCTGCCAGTGCATACCTGTTCATTGATCCTGCCACTGCATACCTGTTCATTGATCCTGCCACTGCATACCTGTTCAGTGATCCTGCCAGTGCATACCTGTTCATTGATCCTGCCACTGCATACCTGTTCATTGATCCTGCCACTGCATACCTGTTCAGTGATCCTGCCAGTGCATACCTGTTCATTGATCCTGCCACTGCATACCTGTTCAGTGATCCTGCCACTGCGTACCTGTTCAGTGATCCTGCCACTGCATACCTGTTCATTGATCCTGCCACTGCATACCTGTTCAGTGAACCCGCCACTGCATACCTGTTCTGTTCAGTGAACAGTTTGGTGTGTCAGTGTGAAGCAGTACCTTAATTACACTACCTGATTGATGTATACACATGCAAGATGTTTTAAAGCACTTTAGGCCTGTCATTTAGCATTCAATGTGATTTCTGCCCTTAAAACGCTGCTTTGCGTCAAATCCAGATTTTTCCCGGGGACTTTTGGCATCTATCCCACTCCGCCATGCCCCCCTCCAGGTGTTAGACCCCTTGAAACATCTTTTCCATCACTTTTGTGGCCAGCATAATTTTTTTTTTTTTCAAAGTTCGCATCCCCATTGAAGTCTATTGCGGTTCGCGAACTTTAACGCGAACCGAACCTTCCGCGAAAGTTCGCGAACCCGGTTCGCGAACCTAAAATCGGAGGTTCGGCCCAACTCTAGGCCTTAACTTCCCTGACGTCCGATTGTACAACCTAACAGCTATCTTTCGCCATATTAGGGACTGGCTGGGAAATACCTCCTATGTGACTAACACTCCATTAGATGTAGAACTAATAGCTCCTTACTCTTTCTTGGGAATTTTACATACCAAATTGGGGGCTCTCCCAGGGTATATCAAGCAAAATATATTAATAAGAGACACAATAATTTGTTGGAGAGAGATAAGGAAAAAAATGGGAATGATAGGACATCTTTCAGCCAGAATGCCTTTTTTGGCCAACCCGGATTTTATCCCAGGCCTTATGCATAAAACTTATGAAAAGTGGGCCGACCAAGGAATACTCCAGTTAGCAGACCTTCTTTCTCCTGACTATACACTTCTATCCTTCATTGAACTAAAAACAAAATTTTCCATACCAGAATCCCACAATTTTTATTATAACCAAGTAAAATCATATGTAACCCAGACTTTGGGTAGAGAGCGTAGTTTGTTTTCAAGCAAAATATTTGAGGACATTTTAAATCAACCTCAGGAGCAACGCTCACTCTCATGGTTGTATGCGGTTGTCAAGGAATCAGCCAAAGTCTTAAGTAAACACACAATCTATATAAAAAAGTGGTCTGAGAAACTCTCAATTTCTGAGGAGGAATTCAAGGAAGCCGCTTGTAGTGGTTGGCTGGCAGTCAGAAAGGCTATGCCGAGCGAAAACTGGAGAGAGATGCACCTCAAAGTCGTACATAGGGCTTATATCCCCATTAAGGGCCCATTTATACATGAAGCAGAAGCCAGCAAACAACCCCAGTATGCCCTAAATGTTCTAGTGACCTTCCAGACTTAAATCACCTCCTATGGGACTGTGGGGAAATACAAAGATTCTGGGAAAATTCCTTAAGGGAAATGAACAGAATTTCAGGTAAAAAACGAAATTTAAATCTCATGTTATGTTTATTCCACGCCCAAGATCTTCAGGAAGATCAAGATGCCCCTCCTATCACAAAATTTGAACACTTATTTTTATTAGCTACCCAGAAAGCCATTCTAACTCACTGGGTAAACCCGGAACCTCCCACAGTCTCTTTAGTCCTTGAATTATTAAATAAAATAATGCTAATGGAGCAATTAAATCTAGAAAAAGAAGCCAAAAACAAACTGGCTAATTATTTTAAGACATGGCGCATCTACATAGAAAAAACCCTTACAGATACTCAAATATTTCATATAATGAAGGCCTTTGAGAATACTACATGGTATTTAAAAAGTAAAATAGCAGGTACCTTGGGGAGATTGGAGATCAGGGCATAATATATTGGAGCGGAAGGGGGGGGGGGGGGATTCAGAGGAGCGGAACTGATTGAGGGCACAGGGAGAGAGTAGAGTAGGGTAGGTGGTAGCTTATAGTAGACTAATGTCGTCATGAGGTTTATTCTTAGCACATAAATAATCTGTAGAGAGACGAAATGTTTTCTAGAAAATATGTCTGTTTATTATTATTCTAATGCATGCTTTCTAAAAAATTATATGCACACAAAATGTATATGTACTTTTTCAATATGTGTTAAAATTTCTCCTTGAGTGCTTTAATAAAAATTATTTGGAAAAAAAAAAAAAACACATTATACTACTTCTCCTGAGTATGGCGATACCACACGTGTGACACTTTTTTGCAGCCTAGGTGCGCAAAGGGGCCCAACGTCCTAGGGGTATGGTGAGTTCATAGAAGATTTTATTTTTTGTCACAAGTTAGTGAAAAATGACACTTTGTGAAAAAAACAATAAAAATCCAATTTCCGCTAACTTTTGACAAAAAATAAAATCTTCTATGAACTCATCATACACCTAACAGAATACCTTGGGGTGTCTTCTTTCTAAAATGGGGTCAATTGTGGGGTTCCTATACTGCCCTGGCATTTTACGGGCCCAAAACTGTGAGTAGTCTGGAAACCAAATTTCTCAAAATGATTGTTCAGGGGTATAAGCATCTGCAAATTTTGATGACAGGTGGTCTATGAGGGGTCAAATTTTGTGGAACCGGTCATAAGCAGGGTGGCCTCTTAGATGACAGGATGTATTGGGCCTGATCTGATGGATAGGAGTGCTAGGGGGGTGACGGGAGGTGATTGATGGGTGTCTCAGGGGGCGGTTAGAGGGGAAAATAGATGCAATCAATGCACTGGGGAGGTGATCGGAAGGGGGTCTGAGGGGGATCTGAGGGTTTGGCCGAGTGATCAGGAGCCCACACGGGGCAAATTAGGGCCTGATCTGATGGGTAGGTGTGCTAGGGGGTGACAGGAGGTGATTGATGGGTGTCTCAAGGTGTGATTAGAGGGAGGAAATAGATGCAAGCAATGCACTGGCGAGGTGATCAGGGCTGGGCTCTGAGGGCGTTCTGAGGTGTGGGCGGGTGATTGGGTGCCCGCAAGGGGCAGATTAGGGTCTAATCTGATGGGTAACAGTGACAGGTGGTGATAGAGGGTGATTGATGGGTAATTAGTGGGTGTTTAGAGGAGAGAAGAGATGTAAACACTGCACTTGGGAGGTGATCTGATGTCGGACCTGCGGGCGATCTATTGGTGTGGGTGGGTGATCAGATTGCCCGCAAGGGGCAGGTTAGGGGCTGATTGATGGGTGGCAGAGACAGGGGGTGATTGATGGGTGGCAGTGACAGGGGGTGATTGATGGGTGATTGACAGGTGATCAGTGGGTTATTACAGGGAATAACAGATGTAAATATTGCACTGGCGAATTGATAAGGGGGGGGGGGGGGGGGTCTGAGGGCAATCTGAGCGTGTGGGCGGGTGATTGGGTGCCCGCAAGGGGCAGATTAGGGTCTAATCTGATGGGTAACAGTGACAGGTGGTGATAGGGGGTGATTGATGGGTGATTGAAGGGTAATTAGTGGGTGTTTAGAGGAGAGAAGAGATGTAAACACTGCACTTGGGAGGTGATCTGATGTCGGACCTGCGGGCGATCTATTGGTGTGGGTGGGTGATCAGATTGCCCGCAAGGGGCAGGTTAGGGGCTGATTGATAGGTGGCAGTGACAGGGGGTGATTGATGGGTGGCAGTGACAGGGGGTGATTGATGGGTGATTGACAGGTGATCAGTGGGTTATTACAGGGAATAACAGATGTAAATATTGCACTGGCGAATTGATAAGGGGGGGTCTGAGGGCAATCTGAGCGTGTGGGCGGGTGATTGGGTGCCCGCAAGGGGCAGATTAGGGTCTAATCTGATGGGTAACAGTGACAGGTGGTGATAGGGGGTGATTGATGGGTAATAAGTGGGTGTTTAGAGGAGAGAAGAGATGTAAACACTGCACTTGGGAGGTGATCTGATGTCGGACCTGCGGGCGATCTATTGGTGTGGGTGGGTGATCAGATTGCCCGCAAGGGGCAGGTTAGGGGCTGATTGATGGGTGGCAGTGACAGGGGGTGATTGATGGGTGGCAGTGACAGGGGGTGATTGATGGGTGGCAGTGACAGGGGGTGATTGATGGGTGATTGACAGGTGATCAGTGGGTTATTACAGGGAATAACAGATGTAAATATTGCACTGGCGAATTGATAAGGGGGGGTCTGAGGGCAATCTGAGCGTGTGGGCGGGTGATTGGGTGCCCGCAAGGGGCAGATTAGGGTCTAATCTGATGGGTAACAGTGACAGGTGGTGATAGGGGGTGATTGATGGGTGATTGATGGGTAATTAGTGGGTGTTTAGAGGAGAGAAGAGATGTAAACACTGCACTTGGGAGGTGATCTGATGTCGGACCTGCGGGCGATCTATTGGTGTGGTTGGGTGATCAGATTGCCCGCAAGGGGCAGGTTAGGGGCTGATTGATGGGTGGCAGTGACAGGGGGTGATTGACGGGTGATTGACAGGTGATTGACAGGTGATCAGGGGGGATAGATGCATACAGTACACAGGAGGGGGGGTCGGGAGGGGGGGGTCTGGGGAGAATCTGAGGGGTGGGGGGTGATCAGGAGGGGGCAGTGGGCAGGGGGGGGATAAAAAAAAATAGCGTTGACAGATAGTGACAGGGAGTGATTGATGGGTGATTAGGGGGGTGACTGGGTGCAAACAGTGGTCTGGGGGGTGGGCAGGGGGGGGGTCTGAGAGGTGCTGTGGACGATCAGGGGGCAGGGGGGGGGGGGAAATCAGTGTGCTTGGGTGCAGACTAGGATGGCTGCAGCCTGCCCTGGTGGTCCCTCGGACACTAGGACCACTAGGGCAGGAGGCAGCCAGTATAATAGGCTTTGTATACATTACAAAGCCTATTATACAATGCTTCAGCGGCGATCCGGGTGCTAGTAACCCGCCGGCGCTTCCGAACGGCCGGTGGGTTACAGCGAACGGTGGGCGGAGCCAGTCCCCGGCGGCTGATCGCGTCACGAATGACGCGATCGCCGCATAGCCACTCCCGCAGCCGCCCCCGCCGATGGGCGTATTGCGGTCGTTTGGGCCTGGACTTTGCCGCCGCCCATCGGCTGGGGGCGGTCGGGAAGTGGTTAAATTGTCATTTTTCTGAGTTTAAAAAACATTTTTCCTTTGCATTTTTAAAATCAATTTTCTTAAAATCTACAATATCTTTTTGAAACTTTTTTTTTACTTATACCCACTATTCTCCTTAATATATGAAGCAATATTGGTGACAACAGCATATATGAGGGCTTTGCTACTCACCGCTAAAGTCAGCACAAAAGTATGTGAAAATGTGTGAAAATTATGCAAAATTAGGAATAATCACACAAAATCAATTGAATTTACAAATCGTAATTACGTAAGGGCATAATTGCACAAATTTATGTGAAATTGTGTGTAATCGTAATAAGCTGATTATGCACATCACTTATTACAAATATTTTAAAATAATTATTAACTACTTTAGCCCGCAAGTGTTTTTACCTCTAGGACAGAAGCAATTCTGTCAGCACACCTCCCATTCATTCGCCAATAAATGTAATACTACTTATCACACCTAAATGATCTATATCTTGTTTCTTTTGCCACCAATTAGGCCTGGGGTTACAGTGGTACATTTTGCTAAGAATTATTTTATTCTAACTGCATTTTAATGGGAATTATAAGAAAAAAATAAAAAAAAAGGCATTAGTTCAAAGTGTTCGGCCATTATAGTTTTAAAATAAAACGTTCTACTGTGGTTAAAACCCACACATTCTATTTGCCCATTTTTCCCGGGCATTTCCCTAGTACAATATATGGCGCCAATATTTTATTTGGCTATAAAGGTGCATTTTTTTCAGTTTTGCGTCCATCACTAATTACGAGCCCATATAGGCAAAAGATAACAGTAATATATTCTCATAACATACATAGTAAACATTTTCAGTCCTTAAGGGAACTATTTATGATTTTGTTTTAACAGTTTTTTTGTTTTGTTTTTTTAGCTGTGGAGGATAAAAAAGATTTGTTAAATGTATAATGTATTTATTTATTTTAATTTTTCTTTTTGGCCACTAGGTGGCACTAAACACTCTCCTACTAGTTACCAGGTAGTGCTCAATCTTTTTTTTTCACATTTTTTTATCTTGCGGTGTTATGAATTAACCTGCCTTGTGATTCAAGGCATGCTGATTCATTCACAGGGGATTGGTTGGCTCAGGGAACACTCGTACCCCAATTGATCCCCTGTAATAGCCGCTGGGACTGAGATGGGTGCACATGTTTATACGCGCGCACCCGCCACAACACCACTGTAAGAACATATCTGTCCAGATTGCCGCTAAGTGGCTCCTGCTGGATTTAAGGGGTAAATAATAATATTCCTCAGTTTCAATATTTTTATGTTGTACTTGTATTCATTTAAGTTAAATATCTCATTCAAATGTGGCAACAGTGGCGGTGGCATTGCACTATGCCAGGAGGAGGACCATTACGAGGAGAAGAAGGTGGTGGGTGTTTTCTCTGCTGATCGAGAGGGAGCAAAAAGGTCAGTTTGCCCTACTGTACTACGATCTATGTAGGCACCCAGACAAGTTCTTCAAGTACTGTCGGATGTCTGTGGCTCTGTAAGTATATATTTTTGTACCTATGCGACAAGCATACCACTCACTATATTGTGTACTGCAATGAATATCCCCTTTTTTAACTCAGGTTTGATCGACAGAAGTCCGACACCCAACTGCGTAAGTCCGTGACCCCTGAGGAACAGTTGCTGCTAACTCTGAGGTATGCCATATTGTTATCTGCCTGGAAAACTACATATATCCCTACTGAACAAGAAATTCTACAAAGAACAGATTCTACAAATGTAGAACAATAGACTTCCGGCACTCTCACCAGGCTTAATCTTCAATGTGCTTTAATGACATTCACAAGATTCTCCATCCATTGTCAAAAGTTGCAAAAGCACAGTTCACATACCCGTAAATAGCTCCTACCGTGGGGTAATGTCCGCCTAACGACCGTTTCGCTTGATACAAGCTTCCTCTGAGGCTCCGTGCGCAGAGAATGTCCCATGTCCGGGTCATTTATACTATCGGGCATCCGCTCCGAAAACTGCGCTTGAACAGATTTCCAACTGCATGCAGAAAAATCATGGTCAATGCGTTCTGACAATATACTACCTTTCCTGAAGAAATCTAAGCAGTGGATCTCCATATACCCAAGTACTAAACTCTTTATAAAATAATCTCTCGCATTTATCATGATAAAAGCAACATGTTTGCTCCAGTTACTATTCATACATAAGCTCAAAAGAAACAAACTAAGTCACTCTGTCTCATAAATACTTCAAACCCAATAATCTAGGAAATAAAAAGTTTCTGCTCTTGTTATTATTGTTTTTGTTTTTGTTGTTTATATTAATTTCGTTAAAATTCGGTAATACTTTAACTATTTTATTTTATGGAAATGAAAAATGGTAGTACTACTATATCTAACTATAAAAAATCTCAAATCGTTTACATATAGGATGTGACTTTGGAGCCTTAGTAGGTTGTCTCCTAGGCCCCAGACTCCAGAGGACCTGCTCCTAGTTAACATCAAACTATATGCATCTTTTATTCAACACGCTACCCTGATTAATGTATACATGTGAAAGGTCAAGTTCTTATAAAAGTCTGTCACACATCATATGTATATGCACTCTTGGTCCAATATTTTGGAAAACATAATCTAAATGTATATGATCATTTCATGCATAAAACGACCATTGTTAATTTTCTTTATTGAAAAAACCCAATAAAAACTATTTGAATATATTGTTATTTGCCATACTATATCATTATGCAAGAAAAGACCATACTGCAATGTCAAAACAATATTATTTTTATTTAGCTGTACCATACAACCGACAGTTTACAACATAAAAGCAAGGAATTGGCAACGTCAGACAATAGCACATTGCTTTACAAACCTGCCACCAAGGACCATCAACAATCCAGGCCTTGCCAGCTGCAAGCCTGCAGCTGTGCCCAAGAGGTGTGTTTAAAGGCCTGACCTGTTGTCGGTCCTTGGTGGCAGGTTGAGAAAGCAGAGTGCCTTGTGCTGTGCAATACAGTTTCTCTAAAATTAGTTTATTAAACTTTAAAAAAGTCCAAAAAAATCCAACATGAAAGTCCAACATATAACGTGTTTGTTCCTACAGCAAGAAACCTTGGGTATACTATTGCCACTGTCAAGCTAGCACAATAGCACACTGTTTTACAAACCTGCCACCAAGAACCATCAACAGTCCAGGCCTTGCCAGCTGCAAGCCTGCAGCTGTGCCCAAGAGGCATGGTTCAAGGCCTGACCTGTTGTCAGTCCTTGGTGGCAGGTTCGGAAAGCAGTGTGCTATGTAGTGTGCAGTACAGTTTCTCTAAAATTAGCTTATCAAACTTGAAAAAAAGTGCACAATTGTATAGACAATTGCAGGAAGACAAACTTGACCTCCCTGGTGGCCTGGGACTGTTTCCCCCAACCTTTTGTTTTCATCGGGGATGAGGCCTTTGCGTTATCCCAGGATGGCAGGAGGCCCTATGGACAGAGAGGGCTGACTCACCTGCAGAGGATTTTCAACTACTGGTTGAGTCGTGCCCGACGTATGTTAGAGTGCACGTTTGGCATCATGGCCGACAATTGGCGAATATTTCACACACCCATCCAGTTGAAACCGGACAATGCCATTTGTGTGGTCAAGGCCGCGTGCATTCTACACAACTACGTCCGGCAGGAGGAAGTTTATAACATCGACCACCTAGACCAAGACTACCTTCCACAGATACCAGGGGTAGTGCACAGGCATTGCACAACCGTGAGCTGTCAGAATTCTTCCTGACACCACAGGGACTGATACAGGAACGCTTCAAGCAGGAACGCTTCATTTAGTTGAGTTGTGTGAGTTAATAATGTTCCGGGGGGGGGGAGGGGGGAGAGTGGAGAGGGTTGGCAGGGAGGGGAGGGGACTTGGTTGTGGGGTTATGTTTCTATTTTGTTTGCTGTGGTTTTCAATAAATTACTGTTTTTAGTCTTCACATAATTTGAGGGGTTTTTTTACAAGGTGCCCCTTCCACTCCCACACCCGACACATACAGGTGCTAAATGGCAAAATTAATTACCTTCGCTGTTCTTCCTGGATGCAGACAATTTGTCGAATTCCGGGCAGTACTGGCGAGCAATTTTCTCCCAAATTTTTCGGGCCTTGTTTAGGGTGTTCTTCGACAACCACTATCAGGTTCTCCACACTGAAGTAGCGAGTGGTGTAGCTTCCAGTAGCTATGCTGCAGTGGATGGGTGATGTGGCTTGCAATGGGCCTATGTTGCAGTGTGCCTATGAAGCAGACAGACAGCCTGGAACCTGCTGTGTCTGGTGTGGTGTGCATCGATCTGTGCCCCAGAAGTAGAGAAAATCAAAACAGGAAGTGGTCTTTTGGTACGATTCAGGTATGTTTTCTAGCCAATGGGATCAGTATTGTCCGTTTTCCATTGAGATACATTGCATACGTTCAGCGTTCAGGTCCGTGTCATTTCCGTGAAAATGGTACAGGTCGGGAACGTCCGATCAGTTTAGCGGAACATAGGAAGCGGATCCGTTTTATAATGCCAATGTGAACTTTCCCATTGAAATGTATTGCATCCGTCCACAGATACGTTTCTACGCTCTGATTAATGCTACGGTTTTTGTGCAATGTGAACCAGGCCTAAGTGATTCCTCTTAAAATTGAAATGAAAAATATCCTACAGTCTGTTTTTGGATGTTAACTTTTAGGAGTAGGGGGGGCATAGTGCAGGCACAGAGAAAAAACAGAAGTTCTATCACGGGAACCGTATGGTGTCTGCTGTAATGAGAAACGGTTCTTTGATATGTTTTACTGCCCACAGGTTCACTTTACCATTCAGTGTTTATAAGCACAAAGTCAACAAGTACTTCATTTAAATATACCATGCAAAACATGCAGTAGTGCAGTGTTTTTAAAGCTCATCCTCAAGTGCACGTGTATGCAGATAATGGTGATAAGGGATAACCGAGGACACCTCTCACAGTCTCGCAAATTTTTCTGACCTTTGGGTTGTTCAGCGAGTTTTCGCCAAAGCAAATGTTTAAATTCCATTAAAATCAATGAGCCAACTTTAACGGTTAAAGGAAACCTGTTATGCCCCCCCCCCCACAAAAAAAGAGTTTAACTTATCTGGGGCTTCTCCCAGCCCTCTGCAGGCATCCTGTCTCTGGTACTTAAAGATGCCGTGGCTCTGTTTCGTTACCACCGACTTGTAAGTCGATTGTCACTGTGCCTGCCAGGCCCTGGCCGTGCATGTCCTCGTTTTCGCTTCCGTTGCCGGGAGCATCCTGCACTGATGCAGTACGAGAAAGCCTCGTACTGTGCCTGCGCAGAATGCTCCAGGCGAGGGGAACATGAAAGAGGACATGCGTGGCCAGGGTCGCACAGGAGCAGTTGCTGGCGACTGCTGGGGACCAGAAGATCTTTCAGAGACAAACAATGCATCAGTGTTTAAAGCACTTAAATAAATGAGAGTAAACATTTTGGGCAACAACTTTCTGGTGCAAACAGTGCTGTGCAACACTATGCAACATGTCAGTGTCTTAAAAAAAATGAGCGCACAATTTTTCGCAACACCTGTCAAAGGTATAATGCATAGGGTGCAATGCTGAGGAACACTAACAGACACAATATGTAACAGTCAGTCAGTTGCCCTAAATACAAATGTCAAAATGGGTAAAAATAAAGGTAAATTTATTGGGGTGGGCAACGGACACAGTGTAACGCAACTGCTATATTGGATTTGTACTGTAACTAAATACGTACTAAAGCAGTATGCAACTCCTAGGAATGACAGTTCCTGGTAACTAGGGTGTTGGTAAAATAATACAGCTAGTTAAGGAACAACATAACCGTGCAGTAGTATACAGTGGGATGCGAAAGTTTGGGCAACCGTGTTAATCGTCATGATTTTCCTGTATAAATTGTTGGTTGTTACAACAAAAAATGTCAGATAACCTCCCTGGCGGTGCATTTCTGTCTGGAATTATGAGTCAAAATCGGTACATTTATTCCAAGAATTTTAGGCCTTCAATTTTTCAGCCATAACTCACCAAAATATGTCTGAATAAAAGCCTGGTAGACATTCTGCATATAAACAGAAGAATGGAACACAAAGTTGTTGATTTAATTACATTTATGAATAAACTTTAAAAATTGTGAAACTGTACAAATAAGTCATGCAGAAAGTAGTGAAAATCCAGACAAAAAATGGTAACTCTTTTTATATATAGTGTCATCCTGTGCTTTTCAAATTAGCTTCTCTGCGATCTCTGCCTTGGCAGTCAGGTGACACGGGAGAGATCAAATTTTGTGTTTATAGAGAAATGAGGAGAAATTAGACACACTAATATATATACACGTGTAGTACAGTACAGTACAGTATATGTATATATATATATATATACACAGTATATATATATATATATATATATGTTTCTTCAGTTAGAAACATATTACGGAGTTAAGTTCAAGTTAAAGGCTCAAAGCAGCAGACCAAGAAAAATCTCAGATAGACAGAAGTGACGAACCAACCCACAGACCAGATCCAAAGACCTACAACATCATCTTGCTGCAGATGGAGTCACTGTACATCGTTCAACCATTCGGCGCACTTTACACAAGGAGATGCTGTATGTGAGAGTGATGTAGAGGAAGCCTTTTCTCCGTCCCCAGCACAAACAGAGCTGCTTGAGGTATGCTAAAGCACATTTGAACAAGCCAGATTCATTTTGGAATAAGGTGCTGTAGACTGATGAAACTAAAATTTAGTTATTAGGGGATAACAAGGGGCATTATGCGTGGAGGAAAAAGAACAGAGCATTCCAATAAAAACACCTGCTACCTACAGTAAAATATGGTGGTGGTTCCATCATGCTGTATGGCTGTGTGGCCAGTGCAGGGACTGGGAATCTTGTCAAAGTTGGTGGATGCATGCATTCCACTTAGTATCAGCAGATTCAGGAGACCAATGTCCAGGAATCAGTTACAAAGTTGAAGCTGCGCCGGGGCCGGATCTTTCAACAAGACAACGACCCTAAACACTGCTCAAAATCCACTAAGGCATTCATGCAGAGGAACAAGTACAACGTTCTAGAATGGCCATCTCAGTCCCCAGACCTGAATATAATTGAAAAACTGTGGTGTGATTTAAATAGAACTGTCAATTCTCAGAAGTCATCAAACCTGAATGAACTAGAGATGTTTTGTAAAGAAGAATGGTCCAAAATACCTTCAACCAGAATCCAGGCTCTCATTGGAACCTACAGGAAGTGTTTAGAGGCTGTAATTTCTGCAAAAGGAGGATCTACTAAATATTGATTTCATTTATTTTTTGTGTTGCCCAAATTTATGCACCTGCCTAATTCTGTTTAAACAATTATTGCACTCTTTCTGTAAATTCAATAAACTTAATTTCACTTCTCAAATATCACTGTGTGTATCTCCTATATGATATATTTAACTGACATTTTTATTGTAGCAACCAACGATTAATACAGGAAAACCTTGACGATTAACAAGGTTGCCCAAACTTTCACATCCCATTGTAGTGCCTAACCAATTTGTGCACACTCTTATACCTAATTTACACAGCACCAGCACTCAAGGAATGCTATAGTTGATAGTTCATCACACATTACTAGGTGCAGTGTACAGCTAGTGTTGGGCGAACAGTGTTCGCCACTGTTCGGGTTCTGCAGAACATCACCCTGTTCGGGTGATGTTCGAGTTCGGCCGAACACCTCATGGTGTTCGGCCTTTTAAGTTCGGGTTCGCCCCGAACTACTAATTGGCCGCCGAACAGGGAGCATGCCCCGATCGCGGGGGGGGGGGGGGGTCGGAAATTCCCCCCACCCCCTCCGCTAGCGCTCCCCCCTCTGCCCGCTTCCCCATACAAAAGTTTCAGGAAGTACCGGTCCGGTGGTAGTGGGTGGCTGGCAGTGGGCGGCACTGTGAAGTGAGTGACTGAGGAGTAGTGTTGGGCGAACATCTAGATGTTCGGGTTCGGGCCGAACAGGCCGAACATGGCCGCGATGTTCGGGTGTTCGACCCGAACTCCGAACATAATGGAAGTCAATGGGGACCCGAACTTTTGTGCTTTGTAAAGCCTCCTTACATGCTACATACCCCAAATTTACAGGGTATGTGCACCTTGGGAGTGGGTAAAAGAGGGAAAAAAATTAGCAAAAAGAGCTTATAGTTTTTGAGAAAATCAATTTTAAAGTTTTAAAGGGAAAACTGTCTTTTAAATGCGGGAAATGTCTGTTTTCTTTGCACAGGTAACATGTTTTTTGTCGGCATGCAGTCATAAATGTAATACATATAAGAGGTTCCAGGAAAAGGGACCGGTAACGCTAACCCAGCAGCAGCACACGTGATGGAACAGGAGGAGGCGCAGGAGGAGAAGGCCACGCTTTGTGAGACACAACAACCCCGGCCTTGCATGAGGGCAAGAAGCGTGCGGATAGCATGCTTTGTACCGCCATGCAGTCATAAATGTAATAAAGATAAGAGGTTCCATAAACAGGGACCGGCAACGCTAACCCAGCAGCAGCAGCAGCAGCACACGTGATGGAACAGGAGGAGGCGCAGGAGGAGAAGGCCACGCTTTGTGAGACACAACAACCCAGGCCTTGCATGAGGACAAAAAGCGTGCGGATAGCATGCTTTTTACCGCCATGCAGTCATAAATGTAATAAAGATAAGTGGTTCAATAAACAGGGACCACGCGGCAACGCTAACCCAGCAGCAGCAGACGTGATGGAACAGGAGGAGGCGCAGGAGGAGAAGGCCACGCTTTGTGAGACACAACAACCCAGGCCTTGCATGAGGGCAAGAAGCGTGCGGATAGCATGCTTTGTACCGCCATGCAGTCATAAATGTAATAAAGATAAGTGGTTCAATAAACAGGGACCACGCGGCAACGCTAACCCAGCAGCAGCAGACGTGATGGAACAGGAGGAGGCGCAGGAGGAGAAGGCCACGCTTTGTGAGACACAACAACCCAGGCCTTGCATGAGGGCAAGAAGCGTGCGGATAGCATGCTTTGTACCGCCATGCAGTCATAAATGTAATAAAGATAAGTGGTTCAATAAACAGGGACCACGCGGCAACGCTAACCCAGCAGCAGCAGACGTGATGGAACAGGAGGAGGCGCAGGAGGAGAAGGCCACACTTTGTGAGACACAACAACCCAGGCCTTGCATGAGGGCAAGAAGCGTGCGGATAGCATGCTTTGTACCGCCATGCAGTCATAAATGTAATAAAGATAAGTGGTTCAATAAACAGGGACCACGCGGCAACGCTAACCCAGCAGCAGCAGACGTGATGGAACAGGAGCAGGCGCAGGAGGAGAAGGCCACGGTTTTTGAGACACAACAACCCAGGCCTTGCATGAGGACAAAAAGCGTGCGGATATAGCAGCAATGCTTTTTGCCGCCATGCAGTCATAAATGTAATACAGATGAGAGGTTCAATAAACAGGGACCGGAAACGCTACACCATCCCAGATGTTCATTGGTCATGTTACTTGGTTGGGGTCCTGGAGTGTTGCGTAGTCATTTCCAATCCAGGATTGATTCATTTTAATTTGAGTCAGACGGTCTGCATTTTCTGTAGAGAGGCGGATACGCCGATCTGTGACGATGCCTCCGGCAGCACTGAAACAGCGTTCCGACATAACGCTGGCTGCCGGGCAAGCCAGCACCTCTATTGCATACATTGCCAGTTCTTGCCAGGTGTCTAGCTTCGATACCCAATAGTTGAAGGGTGCAGATGGATTGTTCGACACAGCTACGTCATCTGACATGTAGTCCTTGACCATCTTCTCCAGGCGATCGGTGTTGGAGGTGGATCTGCACGCTTGCTGTTCAGTGGGCTGCTGCTGCATGGGTGTCAGAAAATTTTCCCACTCCAAGGACACTGCCGATACCGTTCCCTTTTGGGTACTAGCTGCGGCTTGCGTTGTTTGCTGCCCTCCTGGTCGTCCTGGGTTTGCGGAAGTCAGTCTGTCTGCGTACAACTGGCTAGAGGAGGGGGAGGATGTCAATCTCCTCTCTAAAGTCTCCACAAGGGCCTGCTGGTATTCTTCCATTTTGACCTGTCTGACTCTTTCTTCAAGCAGTTTTGGAACATTGTGTTTGTACCGTGGATCCAGAAGGGTATAAACCCAGTAATTGGTGTTGTCCAGAATGCGCACAATGCGTGGGTCACGTTCAATGCAGTCTAGCATGAATTGAGCCATGTGTGCCAGAGTCCTACCAGAATCCTCATCATCCTCTTGTGAGCGTTGTGATAGTTGTTGTGATGCATCATAGTCGTCACCTTCCTCCTGGTCTGCTTCTGCTGACCATTCGCGTTGAATTGTGGAAGTCCAACGTGCACCGCTCTGGCCCTCGTCAGTGGTGGCATGAAATTCCTGCTCCAACTTCAGCTGTTCCTCCTCCTCTTCTTCGTCATAGCTGCTGGGGCCAGCATTCCCTGAGGCGGATGGCCTGATGTTGGTACCATCACGCTGATCGTTTTCTCCTTCAGATTCCCCCAGTTGCATCATGACAGCTGTTTCCTTGATTTTTAACATCGACCTCTTCAGTAAACACAGCAGTGGTATGGTAATGCTGACTGAAGAGTTGTCACTGCTCACAAGCAACGTGGATTGCTCAAAATTTTGGAGGACTTGGCAGAGGTCCAACATGTTGGCCCAATCGGATCCACAGAAGCTTGGCAGCTGGCCGGATGCGCCTCGGTACTGCGCCGTCATGTACTGGACCACTGCACTCTTCTGCTCGCAAAAGCGGGCTAGCATGTGCAGCGTAGAATTCCAGCGCGTAGGGACATCACACAGCAAGCGATGGTGGGGGAGATTGAAGCGCTCCTGCATCTTGGCGAGTGCCCCCGAAGCAGTACTGGAATTTCTACAATGTTTGGCCACTCGACGCACCTTCAACAGAAGATCGGCCACGCCTGGGTATGTCCTCAGGAACCGCTGAACTACTAGATTCATCACGTGCGCCAGGCAAGGGATGTGTGTCAGCTTAGCCAACCTTAAAGCGCGAATGAGATTACTCCCATTATCACACACAACCATGCCCGGTTTCAGGTCCAGCGGTGCCAGCCACAAATCCGTCTGTTCCTTTATTCCCCTCCAAATTTCCTCCCCTGTGTGCTGCTTATCCCCAAGGCAGATTAGCTTCAGCAACGCTTGCTGACGCATGCCAACAGCTGTGCTGCACTGCTTCCACGATCCTACTGCTGCTGGGTTAGCGTTTCCGGATGAGGTACAGCTTTGAGATGCGTTGGAGGAGAAGGAGTCAGAGAGGTAGGTGCTGCTGTTGTTATCCAGTGGGAGGGACGGCGGTGCAGCTGTTTGTGGCGTGGGCAACACCCGTGCCGTAGCAGGTGAGGAATCACTGCCAGGCTCCACAAGGTTCACCCAGTGCGCGGTAAGGGAGATGTATCGACCCTGGCCGAACGCACTCGTCCAGGTGTCAGTGGTGAGGTGAACCTTGCAGGCAACGGCATTCTTCAAGCTTCGGGTTATTTTGCTGACCACGTGCTCATGCAACTCAGGCACTGCAGAGCGCGCAAAGTGGTAGCGGCTGGGAACCACGTAATGTGGGATGGCCACTGACATCATGCCCTTGAAGCTGTTTGTCTCCACCACTCGATATGGCAGCATTTCGCAGGCCAGAAGCTTGGCTATGCTGGCTGTTACTGCCACGGCCCGGGGGTCATTTGCTGGCAATTTCCTCTTGCGCTCAAACATCTCCGACACAGACAACTGAACCGTAGCGCTGCACACGGAAGGGCTGTTGGTTGTTGTGTTTGATGAACACTGGGAGACCTCAAGAGCACTACTCCGGAAAGTGACAGTGTCAGCGTCGTCTGATGTTTGTGAATGTTGTGAACCACGCAATGGCTGGGCTACTGCTGCTGCTGAGGCGGGTCTGGTGGTGAGTCTGGTGAACCCAAGGGAGGCAGTGTTGTTGCTGGTACCCTGTCCTGACGCGTTTGCCCACAGAGTGGGATGTTTGGATAGCATGTGACGGCTCATGCTGGTGGTGGAGAGGTTGTTAATACTTTTCCCCCTGCTCAGGCGGGTCTTGCACACCTTGCAAATCGCCATGGTAACATCCTCAGTGCAGTCTTCAAAGAAAGCCCAGACTTTGGAGCACCTGCCTCCTTGCTGGCGATTTCTGTTTGCTCCTCTTTTGCCTCTCACTTGAACTTCCACGCTTGTGGTGCCTGAAATTGCGCGCCGCCTACCTTGTGGCACAAGGCGAAATCGTGCAGCAGTGAGTTCTTCAACAGACTCATCTGTGCTGCTGCTACGACGGCGATGTTCTCGTTCACAAACAAAATCTGGGTCTCTGTCCACATTGTCCATACCCTCCTCCTCCATCTCCTCAAACTCGTCATATGTCATTGTGGGCCGCCGCCGTGGAGTAGAGCTCCCCACAACAACCTCTGCGCAGCACACTCCAACGTCGTCTTCCAGATCTTGTCGGCCGACCTCCTGCAATTGCAACCCCTCCTGCCCAAATTGCTCTGGGATTTGGGTTTCCGAGTCCTCCTCGGACTCGCCTTGTATTTCAGTGCGCGGTGCATTTCCCACAGTTAACGGTTGTGAATCCAGGCACAACATTTCTGGCTGTTCCTCCATTGACCTTTGAAAGGTGGAAGTTTGTTGGGCTGGGAATAGCTCCTGCGAATACCCCATTGTGTCCTGAGGTAATTCATCGGACTGGTTATCTGGCAGTTGTGTGCGTGGTGTCGCTGCCGGTTGTGTCAGCTTTGTGCCCACTGGCTCCTTGTAACTGGCTGAGGACTCGGACCTCGTGCGTGATGTGCTGGTGCTGCTTAACCCACTGCTGGACGCTTGAGAGGTCATCCAAGTAATTATCTGGTCCTGTTCTTTTGGATTTGTGAGGGTTGTTGTCCTGGACAACATGGGCGGTATTGAGTGGGTTTTCTTGGGTGCTCCCCTGTGGCCTGTACGTGAACCGTCAGGGGAAACACCTCTTCCCTTGCCCCTCCCTCTTTCACCGGATTTCTTCCTCATTTCACTTATTCTTACAGTACACGCTGACTGGCAGCAGTACAGTGGCAGTACAGAAATGCTATACAGTACCACTATTCCCAGCAGCGACACAGAGCACAATGCTATACAGTGACGGGTGAGCGGTGTACCACTATTCCCAGCAGCGACACAGAGCACAATGCTATACAGTGGCGGGTGAGCGGTGTACTACTATTCCCAGCAGACACAGAACAGTAAACAGAATGCTATATAGTGTGGCTGAGCGAGCGGTGTACCACTATTCCCAGCAGACACAGAACAGTAAACAGAATGCTATATAGTGTGGCTGAGCGAGCGGTGTACCACTATTCCCAGCAGACACAGAACAGTAAACAGAATGCTATATAGTGTGGCTGAGCGAGCGGTGTACCACTATTCCCAGCAGACACAGAACAGTGAACAGAATGCTATATAATGTGGCTGAGCGAGGTACACAGAGTGGCAGTAAACAGAATGCTATATAGTGTGGCTGAGCGAGTGGTGTACCACTATTCCCAGCAGACACAGAACAGTAAACAGAATGCTATATAGTGTGGCTGAGCGAGCGGTGTACCACTATTCCCAGCAGACACAGAACAGTGAACAGAATGCTATATAATGTGGCTGAGCGAGGTACACAGAGTGGCAGTAAACAGAATGCTATATAGTGTGGCTGAGCGAGCGGTGTACTACTATTCCCAGCAGACACAGAACAGTAAACAGAATGCTATATAGTGTGGCTGAGCGAGCGGTGTACCACTATTCCCAGCAGACACAGAACAGTAAACAGAATGCTATATAGTGTGGCTGAGCGAGCGGTGTACCACTATTCCCAGCAGACACAGAACAGTGAACAGAATGCTATATAGTGTGGCTGAGCGAGCGGTGTACCACTATTCCCAGCAGACACAGAACAGTAAACAGAATGCTATATAGTGTGGCTGAGCGAGCGGTGTACCACTATTCCCAGCAGACACAGAACAGTAAACAGAATGCTATATAGTGTGGCTGAGCGAGCGGTGTACCACTATTCCCAGCAGACACAGAACAGTAAACAGAATGCTATATAGTGTGGCTGAGCGAGCGGTGTACCACTATTCCCAGCAGACACAGAACAGTGAACAGAATGCTATATAATGTGGCTGAGTGAGGTACACAGAGTGGCAGTAAACAGAATGCTATATAGTGTGGCTGAGCGAGCGGTGTACTACTGTTCCCAGCAGCGACACAATGACAGGGGGGACCCTGGCTAGCGTGGCTGGAGCGCGAACTACCCTGCCTGCCTACCCAAAGCTAAACCCACAGACAAATGGCGGAGATATGACGTGGTTCGGGTATTTATTTACCCGAACCACGTGACAGTTCGGCCAATCAGAGCGCGTTCGGCCGAACGGTTTGGCCGAGCACCGTCAGGTGTTCGGCCGAACTCGAACATCACCCGAACAGGGTGATGTTCTGCAGAACCCGAACAGTGGCGAACACTGTTCGCCCAACACTACTGAGGAGGAGGAGTCCGGAGAGTGACGCGTTGAGGGAGGCCGGGCAGCGGGCGGTTCAGCAGTAGTACCGTACTACTGCTGAACCGCCCGCTGCCCGGCCTCCCTCAACGCGTCACTCTCCGGACTCCTCCTCCTCAGTCACTCACTTCACAGTGCCGCCCACTGCCAGCCACCCACTACCACCGGACCGGTACTTCCTGAAACTTTTGTATGGGGAAGCGGGCAGAGGGGGGAGCGCTAGCGGAGGGGGTGGGGGGAATTTCCGACCCCCCCCCCGCGATCGGGGCATGCTCCCCCCTTATGCCTGCGACCCCATAGGGCCCCCAAAAGCGGGATGTTCAGGGAGTTCGGGGTTCGGCCCGAACATGCCGAACATTGCGGCCATGTTCGGCGAACTTTCCCGAACCCGAACATCCAGGTGTTTGCCCAACACTATGTACAGCTAGAAGCAAACAAGCGGGAGGACTACAGGTACCTTGCTGTAATTTGTCACTATGCACACAGTTCTAACCTATGTAAATATGAATCTGCACTAAACTAATCCTATAGCTGACAGTTCTCACAGTTATAGGTGCAGTGTACAGATAGTAACAAACAAGTGGAGGACTAGGCACTATGCTATAATTTGTCACTAAACACACACAGCTCTAACCTATGTAAATCTGCCCTGAATGAATCCTATAGCTGACAGTACTAGGTGCAACCTAGAGACACAAGCTGGAGGACTACAGGTACCTTGCTGCAACTTGTAACTAAGCCAGACACTTCTAACCTATGCACACAATACACCTTATAGATCACAGTTGTGATTACAACCCCTATGCAGATAGTGTCTTGGACCAGATTTTAAAGATGCTAGCTCTGCAAGGCAAGAATGAAACCTTTCCAGGGACATTGCAGCTAAACATTGACATACATAAGCAGGTATAATATTAGCCTCACAAATGGCTAAATATTATGTGTTCTAGTGATGACAAGAAAATATGACCATTTTATTTTTACCACAATTTTTTTGTGAAAATTTCCCATGTTCGCACAAATAAGAATATTTATAAAAACACATCGGTATGAGGAAACACATTCACAAGTGATTATATGCACAAAATTATATGGGATTGTGAAAATACATCTTTGACAACTGTATTGAAGTCAATGGGCATGATAAAAGTTACTTTTACACAAATGAGGATATGGCAAAAAATATCAACATGCAAAAACATAGTTTTGCAAAATGGTTTGAAGCCAGTAAGCATGAGGAAACGCCTTTCAAAAAAGTTCTCAATTTTACAAAATGAGTATCAAAAATTTTAGATCAAATTGATCTTATAACTTGGTTACCCCAGGCTTCTGTCATTTTGCCCCTACACTTTGGAACTCCCTGCCACACCCAATCAAGACATCTCCACTCCTGAAAGCATTTAAAGGACAACTATCAAAGAAACTGTTTTTCTGTAAACCCCACATACCTATAGAGCTTTTAGCCGGCAACAATCTTTTCAGAAGTAGAAACTTTTAAAAAAAAATTGCCTTGTTTACCAGCTGTTTGTAACAATTTGTGCCGGCATCGGGCTACAGGCCAGAGGTATACCATGTAGCCAGGTTCCACTTCTCTGTCACTATTCTCAGAGGAATGATTTACTGTTTGTTTCTGCCCTGCTTACACACACACTGCTTTCTGACAGTTCATATAAGAACAGCTGAGGGATTTTTTAGATACAGAGAAGGATCTGAACTTTTTCCTTACTTTGATGCTCCCTCGCCCATTCAGAATGAGCTAATCCTGGCTGTAAACTGTTTAGACTGCAAGGCAGAGAGAGAGAAAAAAAACACAGAGCTGCAGATGAAGATTATTTACACACAATTGAAGCTATATTTCTGCTTTCTATCATTCTGAACACAATTTACTAACAGTATTACAGCCAGTGAAGATTGTTTCTGTATGCTGGATGCGCTGGACACAGTCCTCCATAGTAATGACAACACAGTGAAAACGGTTTTGCTATTTGCTAGTAATTACTGGAAATATATGTGGCATATAGAATTTTAGTTAACTTTGATAGTTGTCCTTTAAGTCCAAACTGAAAAGCCAGCTGTTTAGTCTGGCATTGATGAACAGCTGACTCTGTAACACAATCCAGCCTGCAACCATGTATTGATCTGAGACATATCTATGCGCTTTGAGTGCTGAACAAATTGTTATTGTATTGTATTATTGTACTGTATAAAATCTATACATTTGCATCAGAGAAATGTGTACATTTTGATGCAAAAACGACTTTGGATAAAATTCTAGCTCATCTCTAATGTGTCTAATACACTTGTGACACCTCCAATGGCATTCCATCATCCCAGCAACTAAAGTGTCTAATTTAATGGCCACTACAGAATATAGTACTAAAATCAATAGCTCTGTATTCTGTATATGTTTACTAGACACAAGTGGCCTTTTCCTATCCCCAGGAGCAGCTTTTTATTTGTCAAGATGTAGGAATTGATTTTTAACAGTCCCTCCTGTGCTGGGTTTCTCCGTCTTAGTTTCCAATTGGATATCTTCAGATTGGCTGCCAAGTGGAATATACATAAAACATAAACAGTTTGATGAATTACTTGGAAGGCATTTAAGAGTTATTATTCCATTCAAGGTAGTCTGTCTGTAGTTTAGCAGTGAGATTCTGCAATGTGAAGCCTGACGAGCGTTGTTGTTTTTTAAAGATCAGCTCAAAGTTTGATAAAGAGACTTGTCACATTACAAACCTATTCTGTAGAGTCTTTCCCAGAGTTTATAGCAGCTTGTCTAGCACAGTTTGTACATAAAATGCTTCTGATGAAAGACCATGAGACAATTACAAATAGCTGCTGAAGGTGTTCCCAAGATGGCGCTGATAATGTAGTCCCTTATGCTAGGTACACACGATACAATTTTCTGGCAGATTTACCTGCCAAATTGACTATTTCCAACAGGTCCGATCTGATTTCCTATCAATTTTCAGATCAATTTTCTGTTCACGTCTATGGAAAATTGATCGAAAAATCGATCGAAAATCAGATTGGACCTGTTGTACATAGTCGATCTGGCAGGTAAATCTGACAGAAAATTGTATCATGTGTACCAAGCACAAAGGTCAGATATCTGGGACAATAGGGATTTGGGAGCCTCTAGTTCATTTTTTTAAATTTGAAACTGTGTCTTTATCATACTAAGTATTGCTACTAAAATAAACAAATGTGACGGCCTAGTTTCATATTCCTTGTGATGTTCAAGAACACCTCTCAACTTTTTGAGATAATAAAGAGGGACACTTAAGCCACACCCCTGCCATAACCCTAATCCCGTCCCCTGGCACACCCCTACTCATGCATACCATAAATATTTCATAAGAAAAATGTGTTGTTTTATAATCCACACCACACTGGTCCTTTTTATCGTGTATCTGTCATATTAACATATGAAAATAAGAAATATATCAATTTAGGATGGAAATAAAGTTTTTTCTATCAATTAGACACATTTTCCAGTAGAAAAATGCATGTATTTACATAGATTAGTAGATTAAATTAGATAAATTAGTAGAAAATATGGACAGAGGGACAGAGAGATGGGGTTTCAAAAGAGGGACAGTTGGGAGCTATGTTCAACTTCCATGAGACAAGCAGAGACATAACCACAACCTACCAGGCCCCCAGCATAGATCTGTCAGCTATGCCCACAGCCCCATCTTCTAGCCCCCCCCCCCCCCATCCTTGAGGGCCTGGAGCTAAGGGGGCCTGCTTCTGTCAGTAAATGTAAAGTTAAATGCAGAGCAGTGGCAGCGGAGTATTAAAGATTTCTATGTTCCAGCAGCGGGACAAGTCTTCTGCACTGTGTAGCCAGTCACCATGTGACCCCCCTTGTGATCTGCATGGTGATTGGCTGCCAGACGCTCCTATACAGAAGAGGACCTGTATCGCTGCTGGTAATTTAGATTGCTCTGCCAATGTACATTTAATTCTGCATTTGCTGCCAGGAGTGGGTCCCCTTCGCTCCTGCCCACCCTCCTCCACAATGGCAGGGGCCATGGGGGACAAGGTTGCACCAACTATTTGCTGTTACCCTAATCACTGCATCAATCAGTTGTTCACTATTACCTAGTTAGTTCAAACTCACAGTAGCTTGGGGTGCAGCAATTGCTCCTTATGCCAAATAACCTGAGCAAAGGGAAAACTGTCCAGCCTCAACCTTGCCCATTGTGCACCTGCGCAGGGCCGGTTCACTCATGAAGCAAGGTGAAACATTTACATCAGGTGCAGAGATTACAGGGGCAGCATATTTGTACTGTGGTTACACAAACAGCAGTCAGAGTAGGAGGAGAAGCGAGAGGAGATCAAGAGAGGTGAAAAGGTCATGATTGAGGAAAAGCAGCTTGTTGTGCTGTGTGAGGAGTGAGTGAGTGAGGAGGGAGGAGGCAGGAGAGCAGCAGTGTTTCATGTGACTTGAACAGCATAAGGGAGGAGATGGCAGAGCAGTTTGTTTGCCAAAGACTTGCAGCCAGCCAGTGTGCTATTATGTTGAGCTGCAGCATGTCATGTGAGAATATTAAAAGAAGCAGAGTTAATTTTCAGGTCATTACAAATCTAGGGAGGTGGGGGGGGGGGCATCCTCATAAGTCTGCCTCGGGCAGCAAAAAGTCTAGACCCTGCCCTGCACCTGCGGAGTTGAGGACGAGGTACTCAAAAGTCTGTGCACTGCACGCAGGGAGGGTGACTCCATGTGGCTCATTCAGGTTGGCTGAGTTCTTGGAACTTTGTGTGTACATCGATGGGCAAGAATTTGTATTCTATGAACAGACCATTGACTTTAAGATTAAGTCAGGAACATCGTTTTATCAAGACACCTTCTTCCACAATAGGTTAATGAACTATAAGAACTCTGATCTTGTGCACTAACTTGTGTAGCTTGAGATGAGCAAGAATTTCTATTTTACAGAACAGACCATTGAAATTTAGATTAGAGGAGGGACACTTAGTAGAGTCAGTACACCCCTCTAATGGCCCATACTCATCATGGGCTACATTTGTGGCCTGTCGCTAGCACATGGGAGCGTGTGCACGACAGGCCGGCGACAGCTCGTCACCAGGTCCCTCTGCATACACACGGCGGAGGGACCTGGCAACTGATGCGGTGGAAGCTGTCACTGTTGTTCCTCCCCCCACCGGAAGCTCAAGGTATTCCCTGCTTGTTGCTGTCGCTAGTCCGCATACCCACGCAGACTAGCGACAGTTGCGGCGGAGTTGCGGCGGCAACTGTCGCCAGGCGATTGACCGCGCCAATCGCCTGGCGACAGCAGCAAAGAGTGACAGTTTGAGGTCCAAGCCCCTGCAACGCCCTATACTCACGGGCGACCTGTCGCCGCAACACGCGCGCGCCGTGTCGCACGTAGCCTGTGAGTATGGGCCATAAGTCAGCACATCAGCATTAGGTTTCTATTCATGGTTGGAGCCACATTTAAGGAAGGCTTGTTTAGTGTTCAGGCAGATTGCCAAGATTCCTTATAGTTTTCATAAGCCCACTAGGAAGAAGAAGGGATTTAGGACTTCAGGTGCAATTATTCGAGTAGGGGTATGGCATTATTTGATGCAATAAGTAAGCCTCTGCAGCTAAGTAGCATCAACACTATCATAAAATACAAGCTGTCTACCCATGTCTCAAAAAGTGATAGAACACATATAGTTTCCGCTGGAAATTTTGGCTCTGACTGTTTGGCATCATGCATTTCTGGCACAAGCTGTAATTGTTTTTTCCTGCAGATGATTTATCAGCTTTTACCAGCACTTCAAGTTTCTCAACCCCTAAATCTAGCTTATAGCTAACTTGAAAATGTATTTCAATTGTCGAGTACTCTGTTGACCTTCCCACGGAGGCAAGGGTTCTCCAAGAGCATATAGTCTAAGTGGCCATGGGTCTTCGCCAGAGCACCCTGAGAGGTATGATAGATTTTGCTGTCTAGTGCCCACCAGGTTATGCTCTTGGAGGCGCTGCGATAGTGGCCACTAAGTGCGCCTACATTTCTGTTCTTTGTTGCTGATCTCAGCTTTTATTATAGGTTGTTATGGCTGTGCCGTTTTTCCTATAAGGGCTCCTGTCTCCTTTTTTTCTAATTCAGATAGGAGAACACTGGTGCTATATACAATTCTACTCAAAAACTAGCAAGACCCTAAATGAATAATATCAGGTAAAGTCATAGATTTAACTGTCTCTTCTGTGTTTATTGAAGTTAATTCTATATAACATCTTTCCTTGTTGGGTTAATAATTTTATAACACATGACAGCTCATATAATGTGCTAAAATAAGGATTCTTAGTTATCAGAATCCGAATTTGTTTATTTCGCAAAGCACGGTTGGGGCCGTGGCCGTGCCCAGAATTGGGTTTGGCACATTGATTGGCACAGAAGAGTAATACAACAGACAAGAGTAATACAATAAAACAAGAATGATTAAACGGAACAGGAGTGATACAACATTTGAAGTAGAGCATTGCAGGTCTAGCAGGGGCAGCCGCATGTAACAGATAATTCTAGTACGACCCAAAGCATGGCAGTAAACAGAGCGGCCGCAGCCGAAGTCAGATATTAGTCCGCAGATGGCTACGGGAGGATCATACACACAGGAGGGATTTATTCCATTGATTTCTGTACAAGTAAGTACTAGGAAGCTTAATTTGTCATGCAGTACAATTTTATTGTGGTAATGTTAATGGCCTAGCCACTTCCCCACCAATGAGGTTCCTTGACCATGAAACCTTCCTTACAGGTGACAGCTTAAGGAGCCCTCTCAAGCCTTGCTAGAAATGAACCCACAATATGCACCTCTTTTGTCTACTCCCCACCTTGGCCATGTGCGGTAGAACTAAGTGGCAACTTACATATACTCCACTGGAGTCCTGAATGGTCAGAATGGTGAGTGAAAGCTTGAACACCCTACCTCCAAAAGAAAATGCACTTTTTTACAAGGTGAGTGACCAAATAGTTGCAAGACCACACTGCAGAATTTTTACAGGGGCATGAAGGAGGGTAAACAATGCAGGACCCCATCGTTAGTGATGAACGCAAATTTTGCATAGACAAACCTTATTTTCCACCATATAAGACACACTTTTTCTCCCCCAAAAATGGGGAGAAAAGGTCCCTGCATGTTATATGGCAAAGGCAGAGAATCCCAAACTTATGAACTCCTGCCGGTATGAACCGCAGACCGTCACCACGTTGGGGATTCCCTGCCTGTGTGCCTGGCTCCCCCTGCATGCCTCCGCTCCCTCTCTTGGCCCCTGTGCATGCTTCCGATCCCTCTCTCGGCCCCCTCACATGCCTCTGCTACCTCTCCTGGTCCCCCCGCATGTCTCCGCTACCTGTCCTGCCCCCCACATGCCTCCACTACCTCTTATGACCTCCTTGCATGCCTCTGCTACTTCTTCTGGCCCCCTTGCATGCCTCCACTCTCTCTGATGGCCCGGAGACCTTGTGGAGGCATATGGGCACAACAGGTGGACATGGGAGGACACATTGGGGAGACAGAAGGACACAGGAGAATACATGGGGAAGACAGGAGGACACGGGAGGACACAAGAGGCAGACATGGGGGAGACAGGAGGACACAAGGGGCAGACATGGGGAGACAGGAGGACATGGGGAGACAGGAGGACACATAAGGATACAGGAGAACCCATGGAGGAGACATGGAAACACAGGAGGACACCATTTGGGGGAGAACATGTACAAGAAGCTCCTGGAACATGGACGCACCAGGTTTAGTATATATATTTTTTCACTGGTTTTGCCCTGTAAACCTAGGTGCATCTTACAAATACTGTAATTTCGCATCTAAATTCACAATTTCTATTGCGAAATTGTAATGTGAAATTTTGGGAAAAATCATAATTCATTTTCATCCGTACTTGTAATCATTCGTAATTTTCGAGTAATTGTGTGCCGATTTTAGCAGTTAGTAGCAAAGCCCCTATACATGCTATTGCCACCAAAATAAATAAATATGTTAAGGAGATTAGTGGGTACAAGTCAAAAATAATTTTTCAAAAAGACCTTGTAGTTTTTGAGAACATTGATTTAAAAAATGCGAAGGAAAATGTTTTTTTAACTGTCATTTTTCTAAATGTAAAAAAAAAATTTGTTTGCATTTTTAAAATAGATTTTCTCAAAAACTGCAAGATGTTTTTGAAAACAAAAATTGACTTGTACCCACTATTCTCCTTAACATGTGTAGCAATCTTGGTGACAATATGTAGCAAATTTGGTGACAATAGCATGTATTGGGGCTTTGCTATTCACTGCTAAAGTCGGCACAAAATTATGCAAAAATGTAGCAAAAATTAAGCAAAATTATGAATGATTACACAAAATCAATTGACTTTACAAACCGTAATTATGTAAGAGCGTAATTGCAAAAATGTATCCAAAATTTTGCGTAATTGTAATTAACTGATTCTGATCCAGCACTGCTCCCACTGCGAGGTAAAGATGAGATATGAAAGATGACAGCACAGCTACTATGCCAGGAGGAGCACTTGTAGAACCCTGTAGAACCTGCCACGGGGGTGTCGTGGAACTGCATCAGTATGGGTCATGTGTTTCCATTCTTTGAAAAATTATTCAAGTATTTTCATGGGTTTTTCTTTTATTGACTTATGCTTATTTAATGTAGCAAGGAGGGCTTTCAGCGAAGATGTGACGTGTTTGATTACTGGTCTGGAATCACATTGTGTATGTTGAAGTTCACATCAGTTGACTGCTGTCTAATGTTAGTATTCACAGCAACACCCTGCCAAATCAAACGTCTCTGAATTATATTGCTATCAATTAGAAGTGAAAAAAAAGAACATGCTTGGCATAATGCACAACAAAATTATATAAGCAATTTTCAGGCATGAGTGGCAATAAACAGCCAAAATGCTAAGTGAACAGCAAGATCTTTCATCCATTAAGTACAACAGATTTAGGTCATAACTAAGCCCAGTAGGCTGAGTGTGTTAAGAATTCTACTTTGTGTGTTATTATTTCAAAGGGTAAGATCAAAGGTTTGGAGAGATTGGGGTATGTGCAAAAGTGTGTGTGTGTGTGTGTGTGTGTGTGTGTGTGTGTGTGTGTGTGTGTGTGTGTGTGTGTGTGTGTGTGTGTGTGTGTGTGTGGTGTGTGGTGTGTGTGTGTGTGTGTGTGTGTGTGTGTGTGTGTGTGTGTGTGTGTGTGTGTGTGTGTGTGTGTGTGTGTGTGTGTGTGTGTGTGTGTGTGTGTGTGTGTGTGTGTTTATTTGTAGATATAAATACTGCAAGTTAGATATTGTAGCTAATCTCTAATTGGACAATTCATGTAAGAGTAGCTGTTGTTTACATTCCTTCCTCTTTCCTCTGGGGTTTCCAGCTTTGGTCAGATTGATTCCACAGTTGAGTTTATCATGAGCAAGTTGTAGGCACAAAGCACGAGGCCTTCACATTTTTTTATATGCACATAGAAGGAACAGTTTATAAAATAACAAGAATCAATAGTGCGACTAAATTTTAAAGTGCACCTGTCTTCTGAATAAAACTTTAAAGAGACACTGAAGCGAAAAAAAATATGATATAATGAATTGGTTGTGTAGTACGGATAATTACTAGAACATTAGTAGCAAAGAAAATATTCTCATATTTTTATTTTCAGTTATATAGTGTTTTTCATAACATTGCATCATTCTTTAATATTTGCAGTTTACACACTACTAAGTATTCTAAATGATTTTACAGAGCAGGCAAGTGAACTATTTACCTGTCCTCTGGAGAGAAAATTAAAATACAATGACTGACAGTTGAGATAACAAGCTTCAGAAGACAGAGTTCTCTGCGACTTTGAAGGTCGTGGAGCTCAATGGCTCTTTTGCATAGATAACAACTGGAGTTTCTTAACTCTTCCTGTACTGGAAACAATATTAGACTTATGTCTCTGCTCCTAATGTTTTATTTCTTAGCTGTACTACACATACAAATCATTATTTCACATTTTTTTTCGCTTCAGTGTCTCTTTAAATCAGGTAAGTGAAATGATTTTCAGTCCAAAACGTAAATGCCCATTCCTTTGGTTTTGAACTCCTAGCATCACTGAGACTTTTGGACCTCTAATACTTTAATGGGAAGCTGAGATTGTCTTCAATAAGTCCTTTTTAAATACCTACTGTGGCTGACATAATGAGCAGTGTCAGCTGCATTGGTTCACCATAAGCCCTTGCCAAGTCTGTAAATAGAGGGAGAAACCAGGTGGACAAGCACCCAAATGGGGACAGACGTGTGCTTGAGTGGATAGACTCAATAGCCCTTAGTGAGTCAAACGAAGTCCAACACGAAGAATCCACAGGACCATGTGGTGCTGTGTATTCTTTGTGTTGTAAATAGAGGGAGGGCACGGAAGAGGAAATTAGTTTTGAGGGAGAGCTCTATAGACTTCAAAAAACAGAAGGAGATGCCTTCATGCAATAAAATAGTAGCAAGGCTGCAATCACAACAGTAAAGGTGCCCATACATCTAGCGATGTATGGGCAGATTCAACCAAGAGACAAATCTCTCTCTTATCGAATCTGATAAGAGAGAGATCTGTCAGCTGCCCATACACCACAGGTTGATTCCCGATCAATTTCTGCCACCCCAGTGCTGTGCCCCCTAATGTAAATGTTTACCGTGCCTTGAATAAAAGTATACATTACCTCTCCGCGGCCTCCGCTTGTCCCCCGCTGGCTTCTGTGATTCCGTCTCTGCGTACACGCGTGCCCACGTGGTTTCCTAGTAAGGGCGCGCGTATATGCAGAGACGGAATCCCGGAAGCCAGCGGGGGACAAGCGGAAGCCGCGGAGAAGTAATGTATAAATTTGCACAGGGAACAATTACATTAGCGGGACAGTGTCTGGGATTTCATCACGTTCGTCGATCATCGGGAAATTGCACGCCTTTAACATCACACACCTGATCGAGCAACAGCTTGCAGCATGCGCAATCGAGAATGTGACCAATTTTCGTCCCAAATTGATCACATTTTTGGTCAGGCATGCACTTGGTGGCACTGATTTTCATCCAAATCTATTATATTAATCGAATTGTATGGTCGATCGGCCACCAAGTCCTAGGATGTATGGCCACCTTAAGAAGGATTTAATCAACAAGGTAGGAGCCAGGCTGCAAGCAAAGTGATATATCAAGAAATTGGTCCCAGATAAGAACCTTGAAGACCTCTAGCAAGCTATGAATAATGCAATATGTCAACAAACATGAGCCATCTTGTTTCTTGTGTATAATTAGTCAACAGAAGAAAAAGTGAAAGCCAGGCATAAGAGGCAGCTGAAACATTGTCATGAATCATGATACTATGCCATATGAGTTAATTTATGCACAAATAAATTATGCAAATGTGATCATGTACTTGTAATTAGGTGCTAAATTAATTAAATAAGACTGGACCACACTTCATGTGTTAACTGCACCAAAGAACTTTTCTAAATCAAATCGAAGGGCAAAGGTTGGGGTGAACATGAGTTTGGTTTGTTCACCAGTTATGCTTACTGACTATGTAGGTTGGGACTGTGTAACGACTGCGGAATTATTTACGTGGTCAGTGCACAAGATGTGCGCTGACACTGCGGAACTCCTCCACAAGCGTATGAAACAACAGAACCCAGCTTTGGTGTAATGCACTTGTAGAGGGAAATTCCCACCGGCAGATGGAGCTGTGGAGTGCAGAGGAACAACCCCTCTGCACTGCCACAGATGCCAGATGGGAATTTTACAAATTGCAACAATGCAGGGTAAGATAGCCCTCAGAGAGAGAGAGTGAGCACAGCGACAGAATGTATGTGTGTCCACCAATCTAATCGCCACCCAGCGACAGTGAACACACAACAGCGGAAACCAAGTGGGAACGCAATCGCAAGAGTGGCGATTTCTAACAGTGACACAAGACTGAATAAAGACAGAGCACAAGTGTAGCAAGAAAGACACAACAAATAACAATGAACAGAACGCCAAGGAAAATAACAAACGCACTCGCTAAGCGTGGTCACCGCACGAAAAGCACAACAGCGACAAAGCACGCTAATGGCGCGGTCTCCGCACGAAAAGCGCAACAGAGACAAAACACGCCAACCCTAACTAACCAATGTAACACGAAAATGAATAGAGAACGCAAACGCTTGCTAAACGGTTACCTCACCGAGCCTACAGCAAGCGTTCGTTCCAGACAAAACAGACAAAAGGAGTAACCAGTAGCAACCGCAGCTCTGGCCTACACTCCCAGACAGAGTACAGAAGGAACCACGGCCACTACCGCTAGGACGGATGTGATCCAGACAGACAGACAGATGGGGCTACCAGTAGCAACCGCTGCTTTGGCTTGCACCCCTAAGACAGAATACAGAAGGAACCACCGCCACTACCGCTAGGGCAAATGCGATCCCAACAGACAGAACGATTTCCTGACGACCGCTGCTGGCGACAAGACAATCGCAACAGATAGACAGTACAAGGCAAAACAGATAATACAACCTGACTACGCTAGAAGGAATGCTAGTGCACTCCCAAGGAATTACTCTAAGATACTGTGTAACGAAAAAGAAAAAAAACCACAGAGACACCGGGAGCCCCTATGGTGTATTATCCTTGCAATCTGGTCTAGATATGCAAATGATGCTACTCACAAGTATAGGTTGCTTGGAGAGGCAACCACTTGAATACGCATGTGGAGAAAGCCCGTCTCCACTCGGTCTTTGGGGTGGGTGGTCGCAGCTCCTTCGAAAAAAAGTTTCTTGCCACAAATTTGTGGCAAAAAATAACAATCCAACAATTGTGGGATGTTAAACTCGGAGTAAAGTAGTAGTAGGAGGCGCCCTTGTTGTATGGTTTGCACTTAAGCTTATTTAAAATAAAAATAAAGTATATAGTAGATCGCCTACCTTAAGAATGGACTCTCCACTCGGTAGGATGGATGTAATAATTTAATAATGATAAGCACTTAGGACAACGCGTTTCGCGGTATAGGCCGCTTCATCAGGTCAATATAGTGCTTTAAAAAGAAAACAAGCAATAATAGACACTTCAGTAAACCACCACAATATCATACGATTCAAATGCACAATTAAAACCATATCATAGGTATATACACGTATATAATTGGTAGGTGAGATCATCTAGCTGTAAAAAACAGAATGTTCCACATAACACTAGTGTCCAGCCTGTTATATTGGCAAGGGTAGCTTAAACAGTTTTGTAATTAGAAATTAAAAATTAATACTTAAAAAAGGTCCAAAGAGCCCTGTGTATAAGAGTAACATGCTAAAACGTTTTGATGTATATAAAAAAAGAGCATTGCAAGATTCAGTATCTCCTATTGAGTCCCTAAGGATCCTGGGTAGATGAGGATATGTCGGGTAGGGAACCCTGGTCGGTGTATGCCAGTAATATGTTCCCTGTAGGATCATATGGCGGCCTGGGCTGCTCTTAATATGGTGGGCATGACCTGGTAGGATACTGGGGTCTAAATAGGAGTAATGCGTAAGGTCTCTTACCTGTAGTCTGTAGTGGAAGTACTGGGCGCCAAACCTAGTCCTCGGTGAGCGCTCATACTTATAGTCGTTCCATCTCCGTGCTCGGAGAGACTGTGAGTGGTAAGGGTGGGCGTGGCTGGGCCAATGACGTCATTGGCCCAGCCACGCCCACCCTTACCACTCACAGTCTCTCCGAGCACGGAGATGGAACGACTATAAGTATGAGCGCTCACCGAGGACTAGGTTTGGCGCCCAGTACTTCCACTACAGACTACAGGTAAGAGACCTTACGCATTACTCCTATTTAGACCCCAGTATCCTACCAGGTCATGCCCACCATATTAAGAGCAGCCCAGGCCGCCATATGATCCTACAGGGAACATATTACTGGCATACACCGACCAGGGTTCCCTACCCGACATATCCTCATCTACCCAGGATCCTTAGGGACTCAATAGGAGATACTGAATCTTGCAATGCTCTTTTTTTATATACATCAAAACGTTTTAGCATGTTACTCTTATACACAGGGCTCTTTGGACCTTTTTTAAGTATTAATTTTTAATTTCTAATTACAAAACTGTTTAAGCTACCCTTGCCAATATAACAGGCTGGACACTAGTGTTATGTGGAACATTCTGTTTTTTACAGCTAGATGATCTCACCTACCAATTATATACGTGTATATACCTATGATATGGTTTTAATTGTGCATTTGAATCGTATGATATTGTGGTGGTTTACTGAAGTGTCTATTATTGCTTGTTTTCTTTTTAAAGCACTATATTGACCTGATGAAGCGGCCTATACCGCGAAACGCGTTGTCCTAAGTGCTTATCATTATTAAATTATTACATCCATCCTACCGAGTGGAGAGTCCATTCTTAAGGTAGGCGATCTACTATATACTTTATTTTTATTTTAAATAAGCTTAAGTGCAAACCATACAACAAGGGCGCCTCCTACTACTAATTACTCTAAGATAATCTTAGCAAACAATTAGCAAAGGCTTAGACTCCAGGTAAGTTAGCAGGAACAAACCATCATGACCAGCAAGGAATTCTGGGAAGAAATGTTTTTTATACTGCAAGCCATCAGAGAAAGCAGCTAAGCAATTTGCATGACAAGTGGATGCAAATTGCTCCCCAGAACAGCAACTCTGCAGCTTGCAGAGTAGAGACAGGTCTCTTTTCCAGGGACCTGCAGCACTCAGACCTAACAAATGGTCAAACAGCTGTCGGCCTGTGGAGACTATCGGGAGATCACTGAGGGACCTGATAAACTGTGAGGGGCTGGAAGAAGCTCCAGGTAATAAAAACACTTTTTTTCACCCACTTCAGGTTTTCTTTGATGCCGGAGAATTTTTTACACAGGTATAAAATGTTAGATGTATTGTAGGGTTAAAGTGATGATTAATTTAATGATGGGATAACTGCTTATACAAATTTGAATACAGTAATGTATTTTCTTAGATCCTTGAAGTGAAACTGAAGTGAAAATAAACTACGATAAAACAATTGTATCTATCCTCCTACTCCTAAAAATGATTTTAAGTTATCCCACAGATTTATGTTAAAAAAGTACCGGTAGATTTATTGTTGTTTCTCAGCTCAATGAAACAGTTTGCCCCATGTCTCAGAATGCTAAAATATAAGAACTATTGACCTTTTTATCTACCCACTGCGCGCAGAAACCTAGTTCTCTGCCAGGAAAGTATTTTATGGCTGTAATTCCTTATCAATGAGGAATGCTATTGTCTGACTGGGTCTCAACTGAATAGCTGAATAAACTCTTTCAGACAGAGAAAGAAGAAAAGCAACAAAGCACAGCTATTTGTGTACTTGGCACTGTACATACACATGTCTATCTTATCATGTCACATGTCACATGTCACTTAAGGTTCCCTTTAACCATACCAGATCCAGAAATCAACCTGTGGTCACCCTCTTCATGCTGCTTTGGTTTTGGGCCATGGCCTAACTCTGATAGTACTGATACTCTGGCCAATCAGCTCATTTGTTTACATCAACAATCAGAGTTTTTTTTCCTCTGACAGTCACTTCTGTGCTGAGCTGACCAATCATGGCCTCAGTTCGAAATATACATATTTTACTTTGTTTAAAAAGTTTGTGAAAGCAAATCTCAAGCTGCATATTTTTTTCAAAATTTGATTTTGTGTGAAATTGGCAATCATCTCTGCTTAGCATGGATAATTTTATGATGAAGGCTGTAATATGACACCAGAGACAGAATATCCAGTACATTAGGGAGGAAAGGCCACATTCAAGCCTTCGCCACAGTCAGTAAACGGCTGTAAATATTTCTGCTGCAATTAAAGAGGAATTGTAGTCAAAATAACAATAACATATTTAGTAAAATTGCTATTTTTTTTTACTATATTAATTTATAAAATATTTAGTCAGTGCTTGCTCATTGTAAAATCTTTCCTCTCCCTGATTTACTTTCTGAAATGTTTTATCTCACCAACGTCTTTAGTACTTGCAGGGGATCTCTGGGGAATGTTCATTTACTGAGAGTTCTAAAGTCTGTAGAAACTGCACACTTGTTTTGCTCTTATTCTCTTTTGTGACACACTTTTTTTAACAGCAGGGTCCTGCTGTTGAGTAATTTTGGTACACCTTGCCAGTGGTGCTCATCCGGATTCTGGATATCCGAACTACCTAAATAATCTGAACTTTTTCCGCTATCCGAACTTTGAATAGCAATCCAGATATTTTTTAAAATCCGAATTGACTATCCGAGCAAACTTGGATTTCCCATCTGAAATCCGAAATCCGGGCGGATAGTTAGTTCAGATATCTGAGCAAAAGCCAAAATCCCCTTCGAAGGCATCCAGGCCGAGAGAGAAAGAGAGAGAGAGAGACCTCCGAACGGGTTTTTTTGCCATTGTCAGGTCACTTCCGGTGTTCTATCCAGATATCTGAATGCGGCCGGATACCGAGGTCGGATATCTGATTCAGAACCGGATTGGAAAACTTTAAACTCGGATATCCGACCCGGATCGGATATCTGGGTATCCGGATCCGAATTAGATCCAGATAGTAAAAAGTGGTATCCGAGCAGCACTGCACCTTGCATCTGTCTGTATCCAGATAGCATGTCTAGTCTTAAGTTATATACATTCCTAGTAGTTTGGGTCACCCTGAGCTGCTTGGTTACTCTGTTATATACATAGAAAGACATGAATGCACACTATTGAAATACTAACATTTTTATGATTATTTTGATTTATTTTTGCCTGTCTGTAGTGTATACTTATACACATAACTTTTATGTACACTTTTATAGCAACACTTCAAGTATTCTTGCAAACAATACCGTATACCTCTATTCTGATCATGGATTATTTGGTATATGTTTTCTAAACGAACCTGCTAGCTTAGTAAGTAGAGAGTCCAGGGCCCATATGCAATTCCCTTTTTCTCTGAAGTTTTCTTTAGAATAATTTTCCAGGATTTCACAAATAAAAAAAGTACCAAAAGTAGTAGAAAAAGTACTATCAAATCGATTTAATGTATTGAAAGACATTTTATTGACATAGGGCCATATGCAATTCACTTTTTCGCCTGGGTTTTCTCCCAGGAGAAAATGTTTCATCTTCAATTTCTAATAACTTTTTTAGCACTTTGCAATGGAAAAAGTACCAAAAAATGGTTGAAAAAGTCTTGTCAAAATTATGCTGAATATTGATTTGCTTGCTGGTGGCTTAAAATGCATTTTATTGACAAGTTTGAAAATGTAACCTAGGATAAAATGCAGGTGAAAAAGTGAATTGCATGTGGACAAAGATGTGAAAATATCAACTAAAAGAACATTAAAGAGACTCTGTAACACATTTTTCAGCCTTAGTTCTTCTATCCTATAAGTTCCTATGCCTGTTTTAATGTGCTCTGGCTTACTGCAGCCTTTCCTAACTGCACTGTCTCTGTAATAAACCTTATCTCCTTTCCTCTGTCATGTCTGTCGGGCTAAGGCTTGAATGTGTGGAATGTGCAGGGCTGCTTGTGATTGGATAGAAGCGATACACACCCTCTGCAGGCCCCCTGCACACTCTGTATGACTCACACACTCTGCTTATATGAGCCTATTACAAGCTGGTTAGTTTGTTTGTAAACACTGCCTAAAACTGTTAATTACAAGCCAGGATTGCAGCAGAGAGTGGCAGAAACAGCACAGAGGGGCACAGGAGAAAATAAGGAATAGAATGGTATGCTTTTTAGTGTAAGAATATTAGAGTACAGATTCTCTTTAAGGAGAGAAAGTGAATTGTATATTGGCCCTACTGCTACTACTACTACTACTACTACTACTACTACTACTACTACTACTACTACTACTACTACTACTACTACTACTATTACTACTACTACTACTACTACTACTACTACTACTACTACTACTACTACTACTACTACTACTACTACTACTACTACTACTACTACTACTACTACTACTATTATTATTGTTTGCATTAAAAAATGGCTTCTGCATCTAAAGTCTGTTGGCGCTATAAAAAAAGTATTTTGGCAAATAGCTAATTGTGACATTTTTGTTAATATAAGCCAATGCTGACTGTCCTTTTAAACTGCTTTCAGACATTTAATTATATTTTGAGTGCCTCATTTCACTTACCTAATTCATTATGCTGTAGCTAACAGTTCTGCTGAGTCTGCAGTGTTGTAGGTTTGTGCTGTGTAGCTATGCCTGACTCCTATCAAGTAATTTTGTTTGACATCAGTTAATCAAGAAGCTTATACACTGACAAGGGCTGACACTAAATCCAAACTAAGGACTGGTAATATATTGGTGCTCAAAACTGAGCTTTAAATCTAAAGTCTTCATGTTTGATTTGTGAGTGTCCTTTATTGTACAGATTGCTCAGCAAGCTCAGTGAACTAGATCTCCTAGGAGTGTAGGGACTAAAAAGGACCAAAAAGCCCTAATATGCTATACAATGCAGAAACTTGCCTTCTCAAAACAGAAGGTATTTGTGATTTTTCAGGTTGGAGTGAGCTCTGAGGTGGCCCACAATGCATCACTGCTGAATATGCAAATCATCCCTTTGATGTCCCAGGACCATAGAGCTACATTAATCCATGCCATGCACTGATAAGGATCAACCAATCCAAAACAGTCTATATGCATTGTGGATTATTGTGGCTCTGTTCCGGTCAACAAGCTGGCAAATCATTGCATTCCAGGGGTTCTGGGAGTGTGTTTGGCTTTTGGGGACATCAAAGGACATCATATTTTAAATATGGATCCTCCACCACAGTTGACAATTCCATCCACGTGTCACAGCTGCTTATTTGAATGCTGTAGCATATGTTTTGGAATATAATACACAAAAATGGGGAGAAAAAGTCACATCTTATATACCAAATACAGGGAGTCCTCGACTTATGAAAGCCCGCCGATATGAACCACTGACCAGACGGGATGTCGGGGAATCCCTGTCTTGTCCCCATATCTCCTCTACTCTCCCGTTATGACAGCAGCGGCAGCACGGCTCACCTAATCCAATGGAGCTCACGGCAATCAGACCTCTCTTCTCCATCACTGTTCCCCAGTGCTGACTTCTGCTGATAATGCAATCAGCAGAAGCCAGCACTAGGGCAGCAGTGAGAGATAGGAGAGGTCTCTGGTTGCCCTTGGAGTCAATGGATTAAATGAGCTGTGCTGCCGCTGCTTTCATTTAGTCAGGGAGAGTGGAGGAGGAGCAGAGGACACATGGGGACAGAAGGGGACACATGGGGGACACAGGAGGACACATGGGAGTACAAGGGGGCACAATAATTGTGAAGAACATCTACAAGATGCTCCTGGACCATGTATGCACCAGCTTTAGTATATTTTTTCCCTCTAAACCTTGGTGCATCTTATAGTCCAAAGCATCATATATGCTGAAAAATATGGAAATTTGATTGCATTAACACGATAGTAGGTGACAGTTAACTAGGAGTGCTTCTATTCACACATTTTGTTACTGGCTGATTGATTTGCACCTTGGAACTGCATTAATCAAACGTATTTCTTTGCAAATGTGGTCTAGTTCCAAGCTGTATTCAGTTTGCATTATATTTGAGTGCAAGCCAGAAGGTTTTACATCCAGGGGAGGATGGAGGCAGAGGCTAGGAGGCACCAGCCCCAGGGCAAAAAGCTCTTTGCCATATGCAGAGCCACGAGTGATGCACATTCTCAATTCTATGATGCCCACTAGTGGTCACTAGATGCCTAATACGCGTGCACTAGCAAGGGCGTAACTAGAAATCACGGTGGCCCCCCTGCGAAAAATTTGGATGCCCCCGGGGTCCGCTCAAGTCAGTTTTGGGGGGCAGGAGGGGTCGCAGCAGGAGGGGAGAGCATGGCCACATACATCGGCGGGGAAGGGGGCCACTTCGGGCTCTCCCCTCAGCGGTCCCACTCCAACATCAATTATTGGCAGCAGCGGTGGGGAGGAACACATACCTCCATGTGCTCCACTGCAGAGGTCCGATTTCTAAGTGCCTCATGCTACTTCCTGATAAACAGGAACAAGTAGCATCAGAACGCACGTGGATCGTATGACGGTATGTGTTCCTGCCCGCTACTAATGCCAATGATTGATGCTGGAGGGAGAGCACTGAGAGAGCCCGAGGTGAGAGCGGGAGTGGCCCCCCTCCCCTCTGATGTAGGTGGCCATGCTCTCCCCACATGCTGTGACTCCTCCTGACCCCCAAAACAGCCCTGGGTGGGCCCCAGAGGGGCCCCGGGCCCCCCTGTGGGTCCAGAGGCTGTAACCTCTATTGTTATGCCACTGTGCACTAGCTATCTATACAGGGGAGGGGGCTACAAAATACTGGGGACACACCTGGCTAGCTATACTGTGGAGAGGGGACTACCTAATACTTCAGACACATCTGGTTATCTGTGCTTGGGGGGGGCTGCTAATACTGGGGGCACTCCTGGCTAACTATAATGGGAGGGGGCCACTGGCTAGCTATGCTGGGGAGGTGACTACCTCATATTAGGGCACATCTGGCTAGCTATACAGGGTAGGGAGGGTACCTAATACTATGGGCACCTCTGCTCACCTGTACTGGGGCTGGCACAATACGGAAAGGAGGGGCACCCTTTGGAATCTCCACCTCTAATGCAGGAAAACCTTATCCCAGCCCTGTTTACATCTCATCTGTAATAAAAATCATCTGTATTATGTAAGCTTTATAAAAGCTACAAAGTCATTTGAGAACAGCAGCATAGGAAGACACAGTGCCGTTGCAAACAAGTGGAGACACAGCGATCATTAGCAGTTCATAAACTGCACTTTTCTTCTGTAACCCCAGTGGAAAAATCACCATCATCTCGCATCATAACTCATTGTGTTTATGGGAAGAATGATGTTAAAAAAAATGTTAACAGCTTCCTAATGACTTTATCACACGGGAGAGTGCTTTTACTAATGCGTACAAACAGGACATTTTTTTCATTAGCGCTCTGTCTCCGCAACCCCGAGAGCATCGCTCTGTCCACTCCTGTGGTTGCTAATTGTTGATACTTGCAGAATTATTCCAGCCTTGAACATATAGCATACAATAGTTCCACTAAAATACTGCATAGCCGCAGTGGCTTCTTTCGAAAGGAAAAATGTGTACGATGTAAATAATTAATGCAACTTATGTCAGCACAATGCTGAAATGATCAGTAACAAGAATTGACAAGATCCTTCGTAAAAGAAAACACCTTAGGTTGTAAAGTTCACATCATCGTGGTTTAGTATGAGGAAGGCGTAATATGGTTTTGCAGTGCCCTGGCCTGAACTTATTGTACATGTCAAGATTTAGTCTAGAGCTATCCAAGGACAAGAGATGACACTAACCCAATCTACATAGGAACAGCTGGATCACAGATTTTATATCTGATAAGCTAAACAAACGTATTTGTCAGCGCACAGACAGGGACTTCAGGGACTTCTACACATCTGCTTCAGTTTAGCGGGATGCTCTTCGTTGACAGTTATTGCAAAAACTGCAGGGAAGACTGACTTCCCCTAAGTGATCCTTTGTTTAGTCATTCTTTAATGTCTATTACCTCCAAGGGAAGTGGAAGCCACTTCACCACAATTTATCACAAAATTAAAATGATTAACACCCAGGCCGTGGAAAAAAAAGAAAAAATGTTTAAAGGATACCCAAGGTGACATGTGACATGAGATAGACATGTGTATGTACAGTGCCTAGCACACAAACAACTATACTGTGTTCCTTTTTTTCTTTCTCTGCCTGAAAGAGTTAAATACCAGGTATGTAAGTGGCTGACTCACTCCTGACTCAGACAGGAAGTGACTACAGTGTGACCCTCACTGATAAGAAATTCCAACTATAAAACACTTTCCTAGCAGAAAATAGCTTCTGAGTGCAGGAAGGAGATAAAAAAGGGTAAATAGTTCATCAATGTTAGCTCTGGCATACTTCAAAGAATGTGTCATTGAGCAAAAACAATAAAACAGTTAAAACTTAAAAAGTACATTTAAACGTAAAATAAAACTGTGGAATATTTTAAAAAGTCATTTTTAGGAAAAGGAAGATAGATACAATCATTTATTTCATTAATTTATTTTCGCCTCGGTTGTCCTTTACTCTACCCTTCCATGGCTTAGTTCCTTGGTAATATTGCTATAATCACAATTCGGGATGTTTGTAATCCAGATTACGAGTACAACTTGCTGGGTGGGGGTTACCTTACCCATGTCGCCCCCTACAGCTGATGCAGTGCACGTTGCTTTTCATCGTGGTCACATCACTCCCATGCTTCCTCCTTCAAACCCGGAAGGAAGAAACATGGAAGTGACATGACTGTGATGGAATGCAACATGCACCCCATCAGCTGTAGGCGGCGACATGGGTATGGTAACCCCACCCCCTTTCAATTACGAGCGCCAGGGCTATTTGTAATCCATCACTAATCACAATAAAACTTTGCTTTAATCAGGTTGTTCAAGCTTAGGTGGCTGTCTGCAGGCCGGAGTTGGGGGCTATTTTAGAAACCTAATTTAACTTAGGTTATATTATCCTCAGATAGAAAACTTAGGAGAAAAGGTGAATTTAATATGGGCCCTAATCTCTATTAAACCTTTTGGAACCAGCCGCCTACCCCCCTTAACCTTTTAAGCCTTCTGGATGTAGAAGCTACGTCCAGAAGACCATGGGATTGATTCACTTACCGGCGCTAAGCCGGTTAGTGAGCCTTAACACTTTGTGGGCACAAACCAGGGTGCTAGGGCCTTGATTCATTAAGACAAATTCACTAAGACAAATAGAGTGCCTTATTAGAGTTAAGGGGCCTTGCCAGAGTTAGCGTGCCTTATCAGAATAGCATATATTATTCTGATAAGGCACGCTAACTCTGATAAGGCCCCTTAAAGTGAACCTAAAGTCACAAAGAAAAAACGAGATGAACTCACCTGGGGCTTCCCTCAGCCCCCTGCAGACGATCGGTGCCCTCGCAGCTCCGCTCCGATGTCCCAGGACCCGCCGGCGAGCACTTCCGGTTTGGCCGTCACCGGCCGACAGGCATGGGAACGCGAGTGATTGTTCGCGTTCCCAGCCTGTATATCGCCCCCTATGCTGCTATTGCGACCTCCTGGCTTCTCTCTGTAAGGCACGCTAACTCTGATAAGGCCCCTTAACTACGATAAGGCACCGATAAGGCCCCTTATCTCTGTAAGGCGCACTAACTCTGATAAGGCCCCTTAACTCTAATAAGGCACACTAAGTAGCTTTTCACTCCGGCGCTAACACTTAGCGCCGTTTAGAGTTGGGCCGAACCTCCGATTTTCGGTTCGCGAACCCTGTTCGCGAACCTCCGCGAAAGGTTCGGTTCGCGAAAAAGTTCGCGAACCGCAATAGACTTCAATGGGGAGGCGAACTTTCAAAGTTTTAAAATACACTGCAAAAATGATAGAAAACATGTTTCAAAAGCTCTAATGCCTGGAGTCACACCTAATTGAGTGAAATACACTTCACGAGGACCCACCCTCCCTCCCTCCTCCAAGCAAGGTCCTTTATACCATTTGCCTACCTACACTAATTAGTTATGGAACAGCTGCTACACACTCTGCTAGGGAGTTTTTACTCTCCCTCCTCCCTCCTCCCTCCTCCCACCTCCCTCCTCCCTCCTCCCTCCTCCCTCCTCCCACCTCCCACCTCCCTCCTCCCACCTCCCTCCTCCCTCCTCCCTCCTCCCACCTCCCTCCTCCCTCCTCCCACCTCCCTCCTCCCACCTCCCACCTCCCTCCTCCCACCTCCCACCTCCCTCCTCCCACCTCCCTCCTCCCACCTCCCACCTCCCTCCTCCCACCTCCCTCCTCCCTCCTCCCTCCTCCCACCTCCCACCTCCCTCCTCCCACCTCCCACCTCCCTCCTCCCTCCTCCCTCCTCCCTCCTCCCACCTCCCTCCTCCCTCCTCCCACCTCCCACCTCCCACCTCCCACCTCCCTCCTCCCTCCTCCCACCTCCCTCCTCCCTCCTCCCACCTCCCTCCTCCCTCCTCCCACCTCCCTCCTCCCACCTCCCTCCTCCCTCCTCCCACCTCCCTCCTCCCTCCTCCCTCCTCCCACCTCCCACCTCCCACCTCCCACCTCCCACCTCCCTCCTCCCACCTCCCTCCTCCCTCCTCCCTCCTCCCACCTCCCACCTCCCTCCTCCCTCCTCCCTCCTCCCACCTCCCACCTCCCTCCTCCCACCTCCCACCTCCCTCCTCCCTCCTCCCACCTCCCTCCTCCCTCCTCCCTCCTCCCACCTCCCTCCTCCCTCCTCCCTCCTCCCACCTCCCTCCTCCCTCCTCCCACCTCCCACCTCCCACCTCCCTCCAACCCTTCAACCCTTCAACCTATTCCCTCCTCCCTCCGGGAGGAGGGTGTCTTCTGGCAGGGAATTATACTTTTTTAAAAGCCAGTATATATCATACCATAGCTGGGAATCGAACCCAGATCACACTGCATGGTGGACACGTCAGTGCATCACCCTAAGCACTGTACCACTACAGTAGTAAGTGAAGCTACCGTAAAATGTACCATTAATGCTCAATGCAATAGAACCATTAGGTTGCTTAAAGGAGAACTGTAGTGAGAGGTATATGGAGGCTGCCATATTGATTTCCTTTTAAGCTATACCAGTTGCCTGGCAGCCCTGCTGATCTATTTGGCTGCAGTAATAATAATAATTATAATCCAAACATTTGTATAGCGCTTTTCTCCTGTCAGACTCAAAGCGCTCAAGAGCTGCAGCCACAGGGACGCACTCAAGAGGCCACCCTGCAGTGTTAGGGAGTCTTGCTTTGAACTCCTTACTGAATAGGTACTTGACCTAGCCAGGATTCGAACCCTGGTCTCCCATGTCAAAGGCAGAACCCTTAACCAGTACACTATCCAGCCACTGTCGTGTGAATCCCACCAGAAACAAGCATGCAGCTAATCTTGTCAGATCTTACAAAAATGTCAAACACCAGATCTGCTGCATGCTTGTTCAGGGTCTAGGGCTAAAAGTATTGGAGGCAGAGGATCTGCAGGATAGCCAGGTAACTGGTATTGCTTAAAAGGAAATCAATATGGTAGCCTCCATATACCTTTCACTACAGTTCTCCTTTAAAGGGAACCTTAACTGAGAGTGATATGGCTGTTTCCTGTAAACAATACCAGTTGCCTGGCAGTCCAGCTGATCTTTGTGACTGCAATAGTGGCTGAATCACACCCTGAAACAAGCATGCAGCTAATCCAGTCTGACTTCAGTCAGAGCACCTGATCTGCATGCTTGTTCAGGGGCTGTGGCTAAAAGTATTAGAGACACAGGATCAGCAGGCGATTCAGGCAACTGGTATTATTTTAAAAGGAAAAATCCATATCCTTCTCCGTTTAGGTTCCCTTTAAGGATTTGTAGCATAAAAGCCAACTCACATTGGCTGGGATTCGAACCTGGGTCTCTCTGTATGGTGGACAAGCACACTATCCACTATACCAACTGAAGCTGGCCTGAAAATGCTGGCCTGAAAATGCTGGCCTGAAAATGCTGGCCTGAAAATGCTGGCCTGAAATTGCTGGCCTGAAAACAAGCTGCATGCTTGTTTCAGGGTGTGATGCAGCTTGTTTTCAGGCCAGCAATTTCAGGCCAGCAATTTCAGGCCAGCAATTTCAGGCCAGCTTCAGTTGGTATAGTGGATAGTGTGCTTGTCCACCATACAGTGAGACCCAGGTTCGAATCCCAGCCAATGTGAGTTGGCTTTTATGCTACAAATCCTTAAAGGGAACCTAAACGGAGAAGGATATGGATTTTTCCTTTTAAAATAATACCAGTTGCCTGAATCGCCTGCTGATCCTGTGTCTCTAATACTTTTAGCCACAGCCCCTGAACAAGCATGCAGATCAGGTGCTCTGACTGAAGTCAGACTGGATTAGCTGCATGCTTGTTTCAGGGTGTGATTCAGCCACTATTGCAGTCACAAAGATCAGCTGGACTGCCAGGCAACTGGTATTGTTTACAGGAAACAGCCATATCACTCTCAGTTAAGGTTCCCTTTAAAGGAGAACTGTAGTGAAAGGTATATGGAGGCTACCATATTGATTTCCTTTTAAGCAATACCAGTTACCTGGCTATCCTGCAGATCCTCTGCCTCCAATACTTTTAGCCCTAGACCCTGAACAAGCATGCAGCAGATCTGGTGTTTGACATTTTTGTAAGATCTGACAAGATTAGCTGCATGCTTGTTTCTGGTGGGATTCACACAACAGTGGCTGGATAGTGTACTGGTTAAGGGTTCTGCCTTTGACATGGGAGACCAGGGTTCGAATCCTGGCTAGGTCAAGTACCTATTCAGTAAGGAGTTCAAAGCAAGACTCCCTAACACTGCAGGGTGGCCTCTTGAGTGCGTCCCTGTGGCTGCAGCTCTTGAGCGCTTTGAGTCTGACAGGAGAAAAGCGCTATACAAATGTTTGGATTATAATTATTATTATTACTGCAGCCAAATAGATCAGCAGGGCTGCCAGGCAACTGGTATAGCTTAAAAGGAAATCAATATGGCAGCCTCCATATACCTCTCACTACAGTTCTCCTTTAAGCAACCTAATGGTTCTATTGCATTGAGCATTAATGGTACATTTTACGGTAGCTTCACTTACTACTGTAGTGGTACAGTGCTTAGGGTGATGCACTGACGTGTCCACCATGCAGTGTGATCTGGGTTCGATTCCCAGCTATGGTATGATATATACTGGCTTTTAAAAAAGTATAATTCCCTGCCAGAAGACACCCTCCTCCCGGAGGGAGGAGGGAATAGGTTGAAGGGTTGAAGGGTTGAAGGGTTGAAGGGTTGAAGGGTTGAAGGGTTGGAGGGTTGGAGGGTTGGAGGGTTGGAGGGTTGGAGGGTTGGAGGGTTGGAGGGTTGGAGGGTTGGAGGGTTGGAGGGTTGGAGGGTTGGAGGGTTGGAGGGTTGGAGGGTTGGAGGGTTGGAGGGTTGGAGGGTTGGAGGGTTGGAGGGTTGGAGGGTTGGAGGCCAATTAAAATCTCACTAGCAGAGAGTGTAGCAGCTGTCCCATAACTAATTAGTGTAGGCAGACAACTGAGTCAAATGGTATAAAGGACCTAGCTTGAAGGGAGGGTGGGCGGGTCCTCAAGCAGTGTGTTTGACCATAACATGTCTGCTGACAGTGAAATGGAGGGTAAAAATTTTGTTTTTTGATGCGAACTGGGCGAAGCGAACTTCCGCAAACGTTCGCCTGCGGGAGGCGAACGCGAACCACCGAAGTTCGCCAGGAACCGTTCGCCGGCGAACCGTTCGGCCCAACTCTAGTGACAGGTGGTGACAAGGGATGATTGACAGGTGACTGATAGGTGATTGGCAGCTGATCACTGGGGAGATAGACAGATGCAGGGGAGATAGATAGGTTCAGTATACAGGGGGGGGGGGGGGGGGGTCGGGGGGAGATCTGGAGGTGTGGGGGTGATCAGATACCCCTAAGGGGTAGTTGGGGGTCTGCTCTGATGGATAGAAGTGACAGGTGGTGACAGGGATTTATTGATGGGTGATATGGGGGGTGGTTAGGTCTGATCTGCGGGCTGCAGGGGGGTACAGGGGGGTGTCTGATGGGTGCTGCGGGTGATCGGGGGGTCTGTGGGGCTCCTAAAGTGTGTGTGTGTGTTGCTATACTATGCCTGCTCTCCTCGCTGGTGGTCGATCGCTAAGTGTGACCACCAGCGGGAGGCAGGCAGTATAATACAGTTTGTTACGTAAACAAACTGTATTATACTCATTCTATTGGGCAATTTGAATGTTTACAGCCCGCCGGCGCTGCTGATTGGCCGGCGGGCTGAAGTCACATGGGGGCCGAAGAGTGTGACGTAGCGATCGCGCGGCTACAGCCGCGCGATCGCTCGTTAATCAGGCTGCAGCCGGCGACGCAGTACTGCGTCGCTGGTCCTGCAGCTGCCACTTTGCCGACGCACGGTATAAGCGTGCGGTCGGCAAGTGGTTAATGTACCAGGCAATTTGCTGACTGCACACAAATTACAAGTGCTAAGCTGACAAGGCAAGCAGCCTGCAAACTTTGAGCAATGCAAACACTATAGGAGACTCACATGCTGCAAGTTTTGTTGCTATTGGTTTTTTTTTTAACACTTGCAATTATATCAGGCCTATGGTCTGTATTATACATGATGGTCATGCTTTTGTTGTTTACCCCTACCACTATATTTATTTGAATGTCACTTTGTATAATGCAGGCAGAGGAAGATGACGGTGCTATATAACACAATATTAATAAAGTATGACGTTTATATATTATTGCTATTTTGTTTGCTGCTGTGTTTTTTTTTTTTTTTCTGAAATTTCTGCAGGTTTAATGGATACAAACAGTGGCGTAGCTAAGGAGCTGTGGGCCCCGATGCAAGTTTTACAATGGGGCCCCCCAGGCACTCTATACATAACAATTGATACGGCGCACCAAAACCTGCCAATAGCAACTACAGTGTCAGAGGTGCAAGAAGGGGATGGGGAAGAGCTTGTTAATGTTTACCACTACTCAATGTATATATAGAAGTGATTATTATGAGCACAGGACCAATAGAGAAGTAATACTGTAGTTGAGGGAGGGCCCTTCGGGGCCCCTCTGGCCCAAGGGCCCCGATGCGGTCGCTACCGCTGCACCCCCTATTGCTACGCCCCTGGATACAAAGTAGATATTTTAGCTCTATCCCAGATGTAAAATGTTGCTGTGTTGTTAGCTCCTCCTGTGAGATAGATATGCTGTCACAAGTGCTGTCTTTCCATTCCTGCTGGGACTCACAGTCTCTGGGGAACTGTGTCTTGCTTAGTTTGTGAGTTACAAGAATATCAGTGAGACTGATAGAACCATTGCAGTAATGGGTCACTGAGTGACAGCTAAGACATCTCTAGGCAGAATCAGTCAAGCTGTCACTGTGAAGAATACAAAGTTTCTACTTTGAAGCCTACTAATGCTATTTGGACAATCTTTTTTCCTAGTCGTCAAAGACAGCTTTTTTTCCCCAATAATCCTCTAAGCAACATGTTATTTATGCCTTTTTTTTAATAAGTATATTCAGTTCACATTAGGTAACATTATGGCTTGCAAGAGATCTAAACTGCTCTTACATGTGTTCTAGTCTGAATTTTAGAAATGTTTATATGCATTGTATTTTTCAGAATATAAGATGCACCTTTTGTTCCCCAAAACAGGCTCCTCTCTCCCTCATTCTGGCCCTGCTGATGCACACACGCTCCCTTTCTCCTCCTGCAGCTTCTAGATCCCGTACACTGCAGCCACCTGCAGTGAGCCTCCAGTCCTCTGTATTTCCTCTTGCAAGTACACACTACGTGCTGATAGGAGAATGCTGACACAGACATTGTCACCCACTCTGTTTAAAATATGTAAATCAAATCACCAGAGGTGGCGCTCACAGCAATGTCACATCTATATTACAGTTCAGATGCCTAAGGCAGATATAAGCAGAATGGCACAATTCCAAATTCCACCATCCACTATGACAGAGAAACATACACCCCACAGTTTCTGTGCTTCACTGAGGATATATACATACACCACCTATCACAGAGTCAATGATCAAATAAGATAGTTCACTTCCAAACGCCACATTAAAATGCTAAATTTCGAGAGAAGCATATACACTTGAATCTCTGTGTTTCACTGGATCAAAAATTTTCTTATTCAGCATATAATTCCTATTTTTCCTTGTCTGTGCATAAAGTTTGACCATGTAGATGGAATAAAACACCACCACCACACCCTAAGTCAGCAACTCACCTATGCCAGGTCTATTCAGGCCTTGGGACTATTCCCTGGTCGTCCCTCACCCAGTGGCATAACGGGGGAGAGCCCAGGAAACTCTATGCGCTAATACCATTGTGGAATCTGTAAGTGCAATTGTATTTTAAAGTTTTAATTAAAGTCGCAGTTTTACACTATTGGGAGCCTTTTTTGTTGAGGTATATGGGACGAGGATACAAGCTTAACCATTTCAGCCCGCGGCGATTTTTCACCTTATGCATCAGAGCAATTTTCACCTCCCATTCATTCGCTAATAACTTTATTACTACTTAACACAATGTATTGATCTATATCTTGTTTTTTTCTGCCACTAATTAGGCTTTCTTTGGGTGGTACATTTTGCTAAGAATTCTTTTTTTTATAAATGCATTTTAACAGGATTAATATGCAAAAAATGGAAAAAATCTATATTTCTCAGTTTTTGTCCATTATAGCTTTCAAATAATCCACGCTACCATAATTAAAACCTATGTATTTTATTTGCCCATATTTCTCGGTTATGACATCATTTAAATGTTGTCCCTATCACAATGTATGGCTCCAATATTTTATTTGGAAATAAAGGTGCATTTTTTTACGTTTTGCGTCCATCACTATTTACAAGCTTATAATTTAAAAAATGTTCATAGTATACCCCCTTCAAATGCATATTTAAAAAGTTCAGACCCTTAGGTAACTATTTTTGTTTTTTGTTGTTTTTATTATTGTAATTTTTTTTTCTTCTATTAAAAGTTTTATTTGGGTAATATTTTTGTGTGGGAAATAAACTGTTAATTTTTAATGTTATTATATGTGTAAATTGTAATGTAAAAAATATGTAGATGTAGTTTTACTATTTGGCCACAAGATGTTCACCTTGAGCTTATTTTTTTTTTATTTTTCTCCTTGTGCTTCTCGATCACTGGCAGCACAAGGAGGACGGGGAAACTTTTTTTTGCAGAAAGACTGAAGACTCTAGTAAGAGCGCTTTGGTTTTTATGCTGGGGACACGGATCGGTGATCGGGAACCATGTTCCCGTTCACTGATTCCAGGGCTACCGGGGGACAGCACGGGGGCGTGCCCATGATCACACACGGGAGCGAGCCGAAGCGCGGCACCACAGCAGAGCAGCCGCCTGGACGTGAGGATCACGTCCGGGCAGCAAAAATGGTTAAGGAAGATTATTGCTATTGCCACTGGGTGAGGGATGACCAGGGAACAGTCCCAAGGCCTAAATAGACCTGGCATAGGTCGCACCACACGGTGAGTTGCCGACTTAGGGTGTGGTGGTGGTGTTTTATTCCATCTACATGGTCAAACTTTATGCACAGACAAGGAAAAATAGGAATTATATGCTGAATATGAAAACTTTTGATCCAGTGAAACATAGAGACACGTGTAGATGCTTCTCTCAAAATTTAACTTTTTAATGTGTAGTTTGGAAGTGGATTATCTTATATGATAATTGACTCTGTGATAGGTGGCGTATGTATATCTCCTCAGTGAAGCATACATATGTGGGGTATTTTAAAGTTCTAATTAAAGTCGCAGTTTTACACTATTGGGAGCCCTTTTTTATTGAGGTGTATGGGACGAGGATACAAGCTTAAGGAAGATTACAGCCATTGCCACTGGGTGAGGGACGACCAGGGAACAGTCCCAAGGCCTGAATAGACCTGGCATAGGTCGCACCACATGGTGAGTTGCTGACTTAGGGTGTGGTGGTGGTGTTTTATTCCATCTACATGGTCAAACTTTATGCACAGACAAGGAAAAATAGGAATTACATGCTGAATATGAAAAATGTTTGATCCAGTGAAAACACAGAGATTCAAGTGTATATGCTTCTCTCAAAATGTAGCTTTTTAATGTGGAGTTTGGAAGTGGACTACCTTATTTGATCATTGACTCCGTGATAGGTGGTGTGTGTATATATCTTCAGTGAAGCACAGAAATTGTGGAGTGTATGTTTCTCTGTCATAGTGGATGGTGGAATTTGGAATTATATATATATATATATATATATATATATATATATATATATATATATATATATATATATATATTATATATATATATATATATATATATATATATATATATATATATATATATATATATATATCCATCTTCAGGTGATCCAATAAACTGCAGAGTTCCCAGTACAAGTGGAGACACCTGCTGGTGGTCAGCAGAAGTCCATATAAAGTCCACAATGCTGCCACCAGCAGGAATTCAAAGCAAGAATCCTGACATCCACCTTGCGCAGCCACGCCTGCAGTCGCTCAAACACCGAGGTGGACTTTGTGCTGCAGCTGTGGGTGGCGTTGGACGTGGGACCTACCAGAGTATTCTCCGGCCCTCCAATGGCCCAATCCAGCCCTGGTCTATGTGATCATGTATTTATGGAGGTATGGTTTTTATGACACACATTTTGGCATTCTTCTGATCATACAATGTCTATATGTAAATTGTACTTTCTAAGATAGTTAGGTTAAAGACTCTGAACATTTAATTTACCATTTCCAGGCCTACATGTAGAATACACAAAATATACAAAGTTCTTGCAAGAATTATCAACCCTTTATCAGAGTTGTTAAAATATTTATTACTATGGGACCATATAAAGCTACGAGTGCACAAAACATTACATTTCTTATAACTGGAATTTATGGCATTCTATGAATCTTACCATGAAAGATACTATACTCAAGGCACCTAGCTCTAATGCATAGACACAGAATACATTTAAGTATCCATTCTCCCTGTCAGACAAGACAGCATTTTGTAAACGCACCTTAACCAAATGTTTCATGACAGTTATTGCTGAAGTAGGAATTGCTAACTGCTCTCTGGAATCACACGGCCCATTTTTCTCCGTTATCTTCCATCCGTAGCTGAAAAGACTTTTACAATGTTACCTATAACTATTTCTTGCAGTCTGGTAACATGCTGAAGGTTTAAATGGTGTGTACATGTGTGTGTGGATGTCTGGATATTTATGTATACTTTATGTGGACATAGCTGCCAATGTTTTATACTAAAAACTATTTAAAAAAAAATCTTTTCTGAAACATTTTACAAAGCATACAGACCAAATAAGCAGAACACTGTGGTCTGAAGATTTGAAAAGTGTTTCTTTTAGGGTAAAAGTCAAATTGATTATTTGGTTTAGTTTACTAAGAGTCAAGTAATAGAAATAATTGCAATGAAAATCCAGTTAGTGAGCTATCCTATAATTCCTCAAGAAGCACTTAATCATCAGCCAGGGTGAGGGCTGAGGTGGTTATTTGGGATTGAGATTAAAAAATCCAAAAATACCTTGACATTTTCAAGAAAATTTAGTTAAAAAACTTCAAAGAAAAAAATGTTTTTGAAAGTGGACCCAGACTCTTGTAGAGGACAGAAGGAAAACATAAAGAAATGCACCCTGCGTGTATTTAGAGAGTTTAGCCTGTCTAATTTCCCCGCATCTGTGTCTAATCACGAGGTGTAATTTGATCCCTCAGGTGTGTCAGCTGACTGCCACTGCAGAGAGGCTAATTTGAAAGCACAGGATGTTTACCATATGCCTGAAGCCATGAAACCAGGAAATAGATGCACTGCAGATTTATTGCAGGATTTGTATCAGCTGTAAAAAAAAGAAATGCTTTTCTTTAAAAGTTATTAGGCTGTTGCATATCTTTTAGAGCGGAGAGTTCTGAGTTCAGGTCCGCTTCAGTAAAATTACACTTTCTTGTGGTACACATTAATGCATATTGAGTTCTGAGTCCTGTACACATGTTTTATAAAGTTTAAGTAAATGGACAGTGTGGGGTCACCCCTCCAAAGTCTCTTTAACTCCTTGTCACCCATGCAGGCTGTTATAGTTAGAATTTAGAGCCTGGACCACGTAGGGCTTAGCACCCTGAACTATACTATCCCACATGGTTCATGATATGGGGGCACTCTGAAAAAGATGGGCAGTGTCACCTCCCCCTCTACCCCAAAGCCCTTGTCCATACCATGAACAAGTGGCTCATCCCCACTAAAGGTGCCCAGGAGAAGGTAGGGTAACTATCTCCATGTATCTGAGTTAAGTCCCTGAGTGGGCGGCTTATGGTGGGATATGGGGTCGGTCACCTTTATTAAACAATCCTGCAGGCACTATCTAAGTCATTCTTATGCTGCCCTTAACAGCCTAATACAGCTGCAGCTGCATATCAAGCCCCCTCTTACGTTTCAGTCAGTTCTATTACCTCTTGTTGCATATCTTTGCCTTACAGCCTACCCCTACCTCCCTTTGATGGAGGTGGGTGGCATATCTGCTGCCCCTGCATGTCTGGATGCTGTTCAGCGTCAATGGTCCTCATTTATTTAGAGATAGAATGCATGTGTCTGACTCTGAGATTTAAAAGACTAAAATGGAGTATTTGATATCTACTTTGGAAAAAATGTTCTAAGCTGGCAAAATTCCAATATCGTAACAGGATTAAAAAAAAAAAAACATTGTACAACCCTGTCCTAATACTTAAGGTTGATCCTTTTAGCAAAAGAGGGAACTACTTCCCAGATATTGACTGGCTCTTCTCAATCCCTTTTGCATAAGGCGCGTACACATGCCAGACTTTTTCAAACTACGGGTCGTCAGACCTACCCGTAGGGTGGTCGTTCTGACGACAGTTGCACGTGAGTACAGGCTGGATCCGAGTGGATCAGTCTTATCAGTCTGACGACAGCCTGTATTCATGTGCAACTGTCGTCATAATGAGCACCCCGCGGGCGGGTCTGACGACCCATAGTTTGAAAAAGTCTGGCGTGTGTACGTGCCTATAGGTTGCATGTATGTTTTCAAAGCAAGGTGACTATCTTCATTCCTCTGTGTACACAGATCAGACGTGCACATCCTGCCATTGACAAAAGTGTATGCCAAGCTGTATTCTTATTTCACAAGTAATATTTGATTTAACTAAAAGCAAACATGGCAGAATATAAGCATGTTATAATTTGTTAGCACATTTTAAATACTGAACGTGTGCCTGCCTAGTAATAAAAAAAAAATCAAACACAAAGAAAAGCACAACAAAATATGGAAAGTTAAACCTTTAAAAAGGAAGCCTTATTAAACATCATATTGCAAATATCAGCCAGTTTCATTTATGCCTAGCACTTTAAAATAGCTTTAACAACAGTCAGTTTTTTTTTATGGGAAAAACAACTTAATCATAGATCATAATTGTTAAAGCTAGATGTTCCCACCTCCTGGGCACAACCATCTCCAACGACCTGAGTTGGAGGGCCAACACCACTTCCACCCAGAGGAAAGCCCAACAGAGGCTATTCTTCCTCCGCCAACTGAAGAAGTTTGGTATGGATCAGAAACTTCTGACAAACTTCTATTGCGTCACAATAGAATCTGTTCTCTGTTATTCCATCCTGGTCTGGTACTGGCTCCTCCGCCAGCTACAGACACAAACTACAGAGGGTCATCAGATCAGCGGAGAGAATCATTGGATGGAAACCCACTCCCCCCCTCTGGACCGCCTCTATGAAACCAGACTGCCCTCCAGAGCTTTTCAGATCGCCAATGATCCCTCAAACCTAGGATCCCGCTTCTTCTGTTGGCTCCCTTCAGGCCGGAGGTTTAGTTCTATCTCCACAGGAACAGCTTCCTCCCCACAGTGGTTAACTCACTGAACTCTCTCCACTATCCCCCCCTCCCCCCTCAGCTCTCTATCCTCTCCGCCCCCTTAAGTCGTTTTTCTTTTCTTAGCTATTTTTAAAGCATGTTTTGCACTGCCGAACTTTATACATTATTGTTATCTAATTGCTGTAGTTGTTTTGGATTATGCTTCCCTGTTAATTCTGTAAGTGAGCCCGTTTCTCGTTCTTTATTGTGTGTTCTATACTAAACTTAAGCCCTGTATGTGCTAAGCCCAATTCGCGGCACAACCCAGTCGTGCTTGGCAAAAATAAAATGATTCTAATTCCATATTTTAAAAGAAGTTTATAAGATGTTTAGAAAATAGCAGCAGGCTCTTGCGTAGCCTGTTTTTCCTAAATCTGCAACCAAGATTTTTTTCCAGATTGCAGAAATAGCAAAATACTGTTCAAGTTTGAGTATGCATATTTAGCCAGTGTTAGCCCATTGTAAAATCTTTCCTTACCTTGATTTATGCTCTTAATGTATGTAATATAGAGACATCTGACTGTGTCCACTTCTGCTGCACCTTTAGCCGCATCTACACGAGTAGATGCGGCCGCGATGCTCCTTATCAATCGAGCCGCTGATGCGGCTCGATTGATAAGATCCAAACCCAAACAAATAGGACAAGCACCATCACTAATACTGTATATCATCAAATAATATCAGGCTAATAAGTGATATATATCAATTAATGCATGTGTGCAGAAAGGCCAATATGAAAATGGGAGCATATAACCAAAAGAAAAAGTATGACCCTGCATAAACCGCACCACAGCATATAAAGATAATAAATAAGCCTTTATTGATCCATACAAATACAATAAAACCATAAAAACAGGCACACTATAAGTACAATAGCCCCCGAAGTTGCACTGTATGTGCTGGTATAGCTAAGTAGATCCAAATGACCAGATACCAGCTGTTACCACCGGGAGCACAGAAGGGAGGGATGGGTGAAGAGGATCTAAGTCTGCAAAAAAGTGATCAGTGCAAGTGAGGCTGATGCCCCCTAATATTGAGGAGATGTGAGGCGTGTTGCAAAGTGTTAGGACTAGCGAGTAGGGTGCTGGCCAAAGAGGAGTGAGGAACCCCGAGGGGGGAACAAACAACAATGAGAGCCCCAGTGCGGAAAATTAGTGTGTAAAAGGTGCGTGTGCAGTATAGGGCTTACCGGAGTAGGCTGGATCAGAGGGCGGGTGTGCGGAGAGCCGTCGCGATTCGCCGCAAACAGCGGCTTCTTCCGGGCATGTGATTCCCCGATCAGCGATTGGCTAAATAGTCACATCGCACGATGCGTAATGACGCGTGAAGGCGGACGTTCCGAAAGGGCGGAGTCAGGGGTAATAATGCGTGCGTGGCCACACACGGGGAATGGTCTCCATGTACATAATGACGTGGACAGCCATCTCCACCCCATAGTCGCCCGTCGGAGCTGCCGCCATATTGGATAAGGGACATAAAACGGGCAATAGAATTAAAATACAGTATGGGATACAACCTCAAATGTAGAAAAAGTCCTATAGGCAGTTGCCAGAGCAGGGAATGAACAGGAAAAGGGGCACATTGCATAAGTCTATACTGTTATATGCCCAAATATGTAACATAAATAAATAAATAAGTCGTGCATATGCTCCGAGTAATCAAAATTTTGTTTAACAGATGTAATATCATACTAGACACAGGAGGGATGTTGCCGCCATCCACTGGACACAGTAGGTAATGCATAAACAATCCAAACAATGATAGAACACAAGAAACGCTGATTTAAGAGGCACTCCAGATCCAAATTAGAGTCCTTGGCAGACACACCCGAGTGGGTCATCCAATCTGATCCCCTGTTGCCCAGGTAGAGAAATGATGCATCGGTTAGTTCCACATGTGGTCCACAGATAAGAAGCATCCATGTATGTACACACAAGGGAGGACAATATTAGCCTGATAAAAATGGAAAAAACAACAATGTTTAGTATAATGAGCTTGGATCACACAAGATAAATGGAACATAGTTGCCCCCGCTAACGAACCACTATCGTAGCTAGTCGAGAAAAAAACGGGGAGAAGAAGACAAAATAGACACAAAAAGGGGCAATACACAAATGTCTATCTGAAAACCAGTGGTCAACTCACCAAGACCAACTGGGGACAAGGGTAAGAACATGGGTCAAACTTAACAATCAATGCACATTGGTGGGTCAAAAACAAAAACCCAGCGACCGAACTCACCAACGACCGCTGAGGATAACACACAAGTGAGGAACACACACTGCCCCTAACACCAGAGGTGAGGCAAGATCTGGAACCAAAAAACTCCCTACAACAAAGTGAAAATAAATAGGGTGGCATCCTACTTACCAGAGGTGCTGCTCCAATAAAGGGGGAACACCTACTCACTGAGTGTTCATCCCCTGGGACAGTTGACACAAGAAAGTCGGGACAAGGTGTGTGAATCAAAAGCAACCGGTGAACCGTGATTACCGCAAAAAACCCAGGAATGAAAATTCCTCGTTTAGACCTACCGGTGCTAGAGTACCAAGATCAAAGATCCACCGAGTCTCCTGTCTCAAAAGTAATTGTGTGATGTCTCCACCCCTGAAAGAGAGATGCACCTTCGATAAACCACATGCCTTCCAACCATAAGTGCTGCCCTCATGGACCCTAAGGGCATGCTCCGCCACCGGAGTTAATTGCTTACCATCGGCGTGGTCCCGGCTAGCCAATCGTATGGTGGACATGTGCTTCTGTATACGACTCTTCAACATGTTCTTTGTTTGACCCACATATCGTTTGTTACACGGGCACCATAAAAGGTATACCACTCCCTCAGACTGACAGCTAATATAGTCCTGAAGTTTGTGTGTCTTATTTGTCTTCTCACTCAGAATCTCTCTAGTTGGTGGCATCATTTCACATATACAGTTACATCTTCACTATGAATAATGGTTAATCTCAACACCGTAAATACTAAGGGCCTGAATATTCCGCAAAAAAAGGATGTCTTTATTAAGAGATCTCAGAAGACTAGATAGTGACCTGGTTTTCCTGCAGGAGACCCACCTAACATCAAGTGACTCTGTACGTCTCTCTAATAAATATTATCCTAATACACATCTGGCCTCCGGTCCTAGAAAACGCGCTGGAGTGGCAATTCTATATAAAAAAGATCTACCCCTACAGGTTGATAAAACTATTGCCGATCCACAGGGCCACTTCCTAATCTTGGTGGGCAGTCTAGCAGGAAATCCGGTCACTATAGCTAATACTTATGTTCCCAATACACACCAGAAGAACTTCTTAACCACTTTCTTCACAAAACTTAGCAAAGTAATGAAGGGCTCTCTCCTTCTGGGTGGTGACTTCAACTTGGCTTACTCCTCCATAAAAGATAGAAGCAAATCTAAAATGGGCAAGGCAGCTCTTCTTTGAAAGAGGCAATAAACCACACACTATCCTTGCCCGCAAGCTGAACCCCAGGGGATCTTATCAGGCAGTCCACTCATTGAAAGATCCACAAAACACCTTACACCATGACCCTTTAAAAATAGCTCAAATCTTCACATCTTTTTATGAACAGCTCTACAACCCTGCCAGATCCTTCTACTTCTCTGAATTATGACACAAAAGTTCTCTCTTTCCTTACTGAACTCAACCTCTCAAAACTCACAGACCAGGAACGCTCTTCATTGAATTCTCCAATTACCACTGATGAGATATTAGAGGTACTTAAAACTCTCCCCTTCTCTAAATCCCCAGGCCCTGATGGTCTCCCTTACTCTTACTATAAAAATTTTGCTGACATACTTGTTCCACATCTTGTAACTCTAGCTAACAAGATCATGAAAGACGACCTTTCCCCTACCTCCATGCTTTCCTCCCTTCTCACCGTCATCCCAAAAGAAGGAAAAGATCCTCACTTACCTCAAAGCTACCATCCCATCTCCCTCCTTAATTCTGACCTAAAGATCATAACGAAAACTTTAGCTAACCTCCTCAATCCCATCCTTACTAGAATCATCGATAATGACCAAGTTGGCTTTATCATGGGCAGACAAGCAGGAGACAACACTCGCCGTGCTATAGACCTTATCTCTCTTATGAATAAATCAAATCACCCTTCTCTGATTCTTAGTTTAGATGCAGAGAAGGCCTTTGATAGACTATACTGGCCTTACCTATTCCATGTCTTAACTCATCAAGGCTTTACAGGTCCCTTTTTTTCCATGATCAGATTTATCTGCTCATCCCCCTCAGCCTCACTTAAACTACCCTTTGCCCCTCTATCCTCATTTCAAATCCATAATGGCAATGGCACTAGACAAGGCTGCCCACTCTCCCCTCTACTATTTGCCTTAAGTATTGAACCCCTAGCTACAGCCATTAGACAAAACGTAAACATCAAAGGAGTCCCTCTTGGTAAACAGGAATACAAGATCTCCCTGTTTGCTGATGATATGCTATTAACCCTCACACACCCCCTTACTACACTTCCAGCCTTGCATAATATATTAAAAACATTTGAAACTATCTCAGGCATTAAACTTAATCAAGATAAAACAGAAGCACTCCCTATAAAAATTCCTCTTAACCTACTCTCAACACTTCAATCTTTTTTCCCTATAGATGGCAAACTCACTCCTTAAAGTACCTGGGAATTTACCTCACTCCTACATATAATACACTCTATAAATCTAACTTCCCTTCCCTAATACAAAAAATACTACAACATCAACACAAGTGGACTGCATATAAGATCTCCTGGATAGGCCGCATCTACGCTCTCAAAATGAACATACTTCCTCGCCTTCTCTACCTTCTTGAGACTCTCCCAGTTGCAGTACCCAAGTCCCAACTATCAAGCTTACAATCCGCCTTTTTCAAATTTATTTGGAACCACAAGCACCCTAGAGTTCTAAAATCGACTCTCCTTTCTCCCAGAGAACAAGGTGGCCTTGGCGTCCCCCACCTTCGATATTATTGCCAAGCCGCAAAACTCCGCCAAATACCTGAGTGGTCTAACTTTAAAGTTTTAACTAAATGGGGTTTTATTGAAGCAACTTGCACCCTTCCTATATCCTTGGCATCCCTTATATGGATGCAACCTCAACTCAGAATCTCCTATCAAGACTTACTCCCCACTATCAAATTTACACTTCATATCTGGCGATCCACCATCCACTCAGCCAAGTTGAGGTCATCACCCTCGCCTCTATGTCCAATCCTGGGCAATCCACATTTCCACCCAGGCCTCTCCAAGCCCTTCATGACTGGATGGTGTAACCTGGGATATTTCAACCTTAAGGATTGGCTCAATCCACTTACAGGCAAAGTTCTTCATAAATCCTATTTAGAGGATAAATTCACACTCACGCCCTAATTGCTCATGCAATATAACCAGATCTCCCATTTCCTTCAAACTCTACTGAAAAAATCTCAAACGCCCCCCACAATGTCTCCCTTTGAGCGGTTATGTAACCAACTGGGTCACCAGAGGGGCCTAATATCCCAGATCTATTCCATCCTACATACAAAATCGGTCTCAATAATCCCTAATCATCCTTACATGACTAAATGGGCTAATTCACTATCAACCTCTATTTCAATAGAAGATTGGTATGATATCTGGGAAAATGCAAAACACTCCTCACAGTGCATCCAAATTCGAGAAAACATATATAAAATTATTTTCCACTGGTATCTCACACCTGACAAACTAGCAAGAATTTACCCAGGATCATCAGATCTATGTTGGAGAGGCTGTAATAACAAAGATACTATTGAGCATATTTTTTGGTCTTGTCCCCTGATTTCACCCCTCTGGTCTGAAGTCCAAGACCTTATCAAATCGACTACTGACACTATAGTCCTTATGGATCCCCTACATATGATCCTGAGTAAATCCTTAAAAAAAAACAGTAAATACACTAATCGTTTGATCATTCATATTTTAACCGCCGCTAGACTGGCCATAGCTTCCAACTGGAAGAATCTAGCCCCTCCAGACATTTCAGAGGTCATTAACAAAATCAACTGGACAAAAAACATGGAACGTAATGGCCTCACTAAGAGACACTGAAACAAATTTCCATAAAATATGGGATTCTTGGCCGTATTCTTCCTCCATTTTTCACCCCCTTGAACACACCTCTACTTCTCCTATCTTCCTCCTTCTCTTATTCAGAATGGCCCTAGGAAGTTAACGTTAATTAATTGACATTCGCATAATTTACCCCTACACGGTCACATCGGGCCCTTACTAATTACCACCTATCCCTTTTACACAATACAGGCCAGAAGAGCAATGGTGTGACTCACTTTTCTTACTCTCATATCTAGAAGCTTAATGTCTCTCCTCTTCCCCCTTTCTCTCTATGCTCCCCCTACTCCCTGCTCTTACATCCTTATCTCTCCCTCTCGCCTCCCACCTTTCCTTCCTCTCCTACCACTTCACCATCTCTACAAATGACTCAAGAAGGTGACCCTGAAGCTCTTTATCACCCATCCCATATAGACTCCTCTCACCCGCCGCATCTCCAACGGAAATCCCCTGTCTTCAAGTCAAGATCCTTCTTCTTCAATTTTCTTCATTTATGTTTTAAAATTTCAAAGAAAGACACTGATTGGGACTCTTCTATACCTACCTTCCTGATTTGGACTACTGCTCTGGTTGTCCCTCCCTTGTATAATCATATTTGATGTATTATCATTTCTATTGTTAAATATGAGAAATCAGTTCTTTCTAAAAATAAAAATAAAAACAAGTATAATAAAGATTTAGCTTAGAAGAGGATGCCATACATTTCTCTAGGGAGAAAAAACCTTATCTCTTTCTGTTTAAGATTTACAATCCAGGGGGAGAGAGGAGAAGGAATGGCTCAAGTCATTAACAGAGTCTGACTAGCAATACACTGTTTAGCCCAGCTTGAGTTGTAAAGTGGAAATGATAATTCTGTTAAAATGTTTACCTTACTGGATCAGAAATTCTGTCTACAACCAGAGTCACAGACTGCCCAGCAACCACATGGTGATCCAGGTTTCTCTACACCCCTGGCACTAAACTGAAGTAAGGAAAATACACGGAGCTCTGGAATTCTGACTGTGTGTGCAACAAAACAGGGTGGCTTCGGAGCAGGAGAAATGATTTATTTTGACATGCAGCCTCTTATCTCTCTCAGGTCTTGCTGCCCTTTTACCCTTCTGAATTGTCAGTGCCCTAGGCCATGGCCTTTGAGGCCTTTCCAGAAATCCGTCCCTGACCATGGACCTCTTGCAAAGAATGTAAGATTGGCCTATAAAATTGGTTGGCCAGTAGCCATAGATGTCAGTTTATATAGTCGAATCACCCAACAACAGGTGGTCAAGACTATACAGTCATGAGAAGAGGTTTTAAGTCAGAAAACTTTATAGACTCCTTATGCTATGGCTTGGAGTTGTTGATATGTGTGGCCCCATCTTTTGCTAATATGTACTTAGGGGAATGGGATAGTCATTATGTTCACAGTGACACCAACCCCTTTTTTTATCATATCAGGGAGTGGTCCAGGTATATTGATGATGTCCTAGGGAGATCATACACAAGAGAGACCTTTCCTGAATTTGTCAAGTTCCTGCAGAAGAATGATTAATATGAAGTTGACAGATTAATGGGGCCTGGAGATGCCATACAACGCTTAAAAGACGCATGGATGGCGTCTTCAGGCATTTCTCTGCTGTCTCGCCTTTGAAAAGGCCGCTAGTGCGGCGAAACATGTCAGGCACCACTGACAGCTACCTCACCATGCTGGGCATGCCATAAGAATCTCCACTGGACCTTATCCTCTCATTTATCCACACGGCAGCAGTACTTAAGGACTGGTAACTATGCGATCTTGATGGCTTTGCTTTGCATTTGTACTGCTTGGACCTGCTTTGCATAAGTTGCATGGCCAGAATTTTCCTGCATGGACCGGTCATGTATGGCTTTGCTTTGCCTTGCTACATTCATATCATTGCTACTCACCTATCTATGCCTGTCCCTGCGAGTGGGGGACTCACAGCCCATATCAGCATTTGGAGGATTTGATCACCTGTTCCTCCTGGCCATATGAAAGATGCTGTTGGCAATAGATGATTACAATAAGGATCTCTGCTTCATTTTCCTGCATGGTATGATGAACTGACACTACATTTCATTTGGCAATACATGATTGGAGACCTTGGATCCATGTTTGATATCAGATCACCAGCTGCTTATTTATGATTACCACAGGCCCTGTGACTTCATGCTCATTTTTTGCCAATGCATCAACCCATACATGTTGCATGAATTTGCTGTTTAGCCATCACATTGAACTGCCTTTAAGCATTTAAAGAGGTTTTTGGGGGACTGCAGCCCCGTATCGATTCAGTGGTATACATGCCCAGCTGAGTGGAGGTTTAACATTTTAGAATTGTTTAGGGGGGTTTATGTATTATTGTACAGTCTTTATGTGTGTTTTTTCTACTATTTTACAATAAAGCTTATATTTAATAATTTTTCATGCACCCAAGAGCCAATTCTCTTCTTTATGGTTTCATTATTGGAGATGCCATACCTGGACATGACAAAATGTAACTCGGTGGAGGGATATTACACTAAGGGTTATAGGAAAGACTCTGCCACCATTGCCCTGCTGCACTGGTAGAGTTATCATCCTAAGCACACAAAGGAATATATTCCATATAGCCAGTTTGTCCACTTACGCAAAACCAACTCAAAGGATAAGGACGTCATTATACAAGCAGAGAGCTAGAGCAATGTCCACTTTGTTGAGGATAGCCCAAATGAACAGTCAAGGAAGCAAGGGCATAACTATAGTTCTCCCTCCCCCACCTCCAGCAGAGATATGTCTTCCCCCCATCCCAAAGGGGGGTAGCAAGCCAGGAGCTAGGGAGGCCCCATTTTGTACCTAATGTTACTATGCAGGATGCACAGTGGAAGCCTTATTATACATTACCTGCTCCCAGCGATCACGTCTCCTCCACGTCCTGGTTAGTTAGACTGGTTCCTGACAAAAACTAAAAAACACAGCTTATATGTACTGACGTACAGAGGAGAAACATTCTTTAGCAAACATAAATGTAATTAGATGCCTTAACTGTTACTCAGGAGACTTTCCCAGCCATCCTGGCTAAATTGATAAGATCAACAGTTCCCTCAACATAACATAAAGCAGACTCTGATGATTGGGAGACATCATAAATTCCGAGTTCAAATTGTGACTGCGTTCAGGTACATGCACCATTAATTCTAAGCTAAAGAGTATTGTGGCATTTAAAACCAGCACATGAAAGCAAATAAAATGAGTAGCGTTAGTAAACACCATCTTACACAGCATATGATCTTATCAATTTAGCCAGGATGCCTGGGAAAGCCTCCTGAGTAACAGTTAAGGCATCTAATTACATTTATGTTTGTTTAAGAATGTTTCTCCTTTGTATGTCAGTATATATAAGCTGTGTTTTTCAGTTTTTGTCAGGAACCAAGTCCGATGAAGGCTTATTATAAGCTGAAAGCTCACTGTTTATTCATCTCTAAGTTAGCCAATAAATGGTATCATCCTGATTCAAAACTCCTTGCTTTTACTGATGGCTAGCACAGTACAACATTCTACTGGTTAGTTAGCAAGTGCTATCAGCCAGCCAATCACCATGTGGGGACTGAAGCTATCGTTATGCCACTGCAAGGAAGCTTATTAGAGACCATTGATGTTTCAGGATAAAAGCAATAGAAGACCTAATAAAATCACGGACAAAATGAATTGCAACAGGAAAATGGATAGAGCTATTTTCTATTTTGACTTCTCTCCTATGGCAGAGAAAATTAGAAATTCAGAGACATTGTGCTATTTTGGATGGTAATAAAAGAATTGCAGGCTTAATAGCATCTAGTATATTTTAAAAGGAAATATCATGATAATAAAGTTCCTCGTTAATTTTGTGGCTTCAGCCTCCCTGTATTTGTTATTTCCATACATCTGATGATCACGCCCACCCCAATCAATCTGACCAATGGAATGGAGAATTTTGGAGTCTCTCTGACGGCTCGTTTATTGGAGTATCTGGGAGGAGGAGGAGCTATAGATGCCATATTCATCTAGCCTCAAACCTCTTATATGTGTGTGGTGATAAACACAAAAGTGCTAACAATTGACTTCCTTTTCAAAAGGGCCAAACACTCAAAAAAAAGATAAAGATTTCCACTTTTTTTACTTCAGAAAAGTTAGAAGAATCATCCATAATTTTCGATATACAGTCAAAACTGCTTACCCTTTTATGCATTGGTCCCAAATCTTGCCATATTCAACAGATTTAAACATTTTTATGTATGAAGCTCATGGCAAGCAATAATAACTTGCAGATTACATTTTAAGCACTTCTCCAGCTTGTCCATCAAATGTTTGGACTCACAGCAGGAGATGTCTTTTGCCAACAATGCAAATTTAAGTTGTGAAAGTGTTTGTCTCTGCAGACTTTATGCCCACCATGTACAGTAAAAAAACTGCCGAAAAATTCATGAGATGTCATTATGATCTGCTCTGTACATCTTTACAGGCTCAGCTGAAGTCGTTTTAACAGTGATACAACACAGATTACAATGTTTAATTTACACAATTTTAAAAGCTTTTATTTTCTATTGTGTTTCATTACGGGCTAGCGAAGCTGACAAAAACACACAGGTGCATTAAATCCGTCTCTTTTTGGTTGTTTGTTTTTTGTTTTTTATTTTAAGTATACACTGTAGGTAGCACCGTATTAAAGATAATATACAAACAATCTTATCAAACTTGATTATAAAAGCCAAGGAGCGGAACATAAATGCCGTTTATCAGCTAGCACTTTTCATTCTCAGGCACTTTTCATTCTCAGGCTAGGGGTGCTTAAAAGGATGAATGTATGGTATAGAAGATAAATGTAAAAAAAAAAAGTCAAAATTGTGCCAAGAACAATATTGAAGTTATAATTATTTTGCACATCTAGCCAAGTTGCATGCACTGTTCTATGGAGAGGGTTGTGGATAAGAGGCAGAAGGCTCCCTGCAGCTCATACAAACAAATTAATCTACCCAAAAATCTAAGTATGACTTCTGATTTCAAGACATCGGGGCAGTTAGCACCCCAATCTTCTAGTTTATGAGTACCAACATCCAGGGCCGGATTTCTGCAAAGGCCATGGCCTAGGGCGGTAAAAAATCAGAAGGATTAAAGGGCGGCAGGACCTGAGAGAGATAAGAGGCTGCATGTCAAAATAAATCATTTCTCCTGCTCCGAAGCCGCCCCGGCTTTGCTGCACACACAGTCAGAATTCCAGAGCTCTGTGTATTTTCCTTACTTCGTGGTGTGCGATGAGACAGTGCTATCTCCTAAACATACAAGCTTCAGTTTAATGCCGGGGTGTAGAGAAACATGGATCAACATCTACTTGCTGGCTGCTCAGTCTGTGACTGTAGACATAATTTCTGATACAGTAAGGTAAACATTTTAACAGAATTATTTCCACTTTACAACTCAAGCTGGGCTAAACAATGTTTTGCTGGTCAGACTCTGTTAATGACTTGAGCCATTCCTTCTCCTCTCTCCCCCTGGATTGTAAATCTTAAACAGAAAGATAAGGTTTTTTTTTCCTTAGAGAGATTTATGACAGCCCCTTCTAAGCTAAATCTTAACCCCTTGCTGGCTCATTTTAAAGGCAGCAGTACTGTCTGCAGTAGTATGAGATAGACAACTTCTCTATAATTATAATTTCAAATGTACTGTTGTATACTTTTGTATTGTTACTTTCTGTTTTGTATACCAAAGTAATAACATATACTAAAAATTTAAAAAATATATATTTGTACCGTGTTGGCAAACAGTAAAAAAAAACCTGTGAAAGAATCAATACAATAAATAATATTAAAATAAATGCAACAGATCTGTGATTACAGAAGAGCAGAGAGGAAGATGAACGCCGCTCTGCTACTTCATGCCTGGTACACACCATGCAATTTCCCATCAGATAGATGGGTCAAAACAATTATTTCTGCCAGGTCCAATCTGATTTCTGATCATTTTTCTAATCGACTTTGTATGAGTGATCAGAAAATTGATTCAACCCATCTATCTGGTGCGTACCAGGCATTAGGGACTCACTGCTCTGACAGGAAAAACAAGCATTCATCATTTTTCAGAGAGAAAACATTCATAGGTATACACAAATCACTAAACAGGCATTTCCTCCTGCAAACAAGTGATAGTCAGGGTATTGGACAGAATGATATTGAGTGACGGTGCATATACACATCAGACCATAGTCTTTGCAAAATGAAAGATCACAGACCAATCTTACCCCATTCCATGTAGTATGAGATCTTTGCAAGATGCTGAACACAAAGATGCTGTACACATGCAACAGATCAGTATCTGCAAAAGATCAGTATCTGCAAAAGGTCAGTATCTGCAAAAGACCTGTTCCTGCAAAATATCTGTTCCTGCAAAATGCATTCATAGTCTATGGTATCTGCAGATCCTCATACACATCTTGTTTAACAGACATTACAGATCAGACAATCATCTGCAGATCTGAAGATCCATCCTGGAGGATTTGATCTGCAGATGAATGTCTGTTAAACAAAGTGTGTATGAGGATCTGCAGATATCATAGACTATGAATGCATTTTGCAGGAATGGATCTTTTGCAGAAACAGATCTTTTGCAGATACTGTTTTTTTTGAATGTGTACAGGCATCTTTGTGTGCAGCATCTTGAAAAGATTTCTATCTGATGGGGAGTTCAGCTCAATAGAACAGACTGTGTAGGTATGGCTCTCATACTACATGGAAGGGGGTAAAATTGGTCTGTGATCTTTCATTTTCCAAAGACTATGGTCTAATGAGTGTATGCACCCTGAGTGTGTGTGTGTGTGTGTGTGTGTGTGTGTGGGGGGGGGGGGGGGGGGGGTTGGTGGTGCCGGGCCTAGGGCACTGGGAAGTCCAAATCCGGCCCTGCCAACATCCCAGCCACTTAAAATGCCTGCCATGTCGCTACAATTGACTCTTGCCTCGCTCTTTTCCAGCTGCTCTCATCCAGCCATTATAGATACTTTATGTCACCATAACGCTTACTGAGTGTCTGATGCTGCTCCAGTTCTTACGGGGCTTGTACCACTTACATTCCCTGGACCTTTCTTAAGCACTGCCAAGGCTGTCTTTAATCATGCCAGAAATTCTGCCAGGATATCATTTTCTAACCCACATCTCTTTGGTTGGCAAGTTGATAATTATATGGTTGTCACAGAGACATGCTGTGCTGGTATCCCAGGGTGGAGTTATCATACTCCAGGCTACTTGTAAGAACTCCAGTGGAGTCATCAGTCCCTTGAAAACTGAGTATAAGGACAAACAATACCCTCAATCTGTTTTATAACTTTGCAAAATTATAATTAATAATCAATCAGTCTATATTGTGACAAAAAAGGACTGTAAGTGACTGCAGCATAGGAGAAAATTAATTTATGGTGCATATTACTCTGTGAAAAGTGTCCAGCTTATAAATATGTTTTTTTACATTTTAACATTTTTTCACAATAGTGGTCTTCTAACATCTGATGGTATCCACATGATATAGTAAAAAGAGTAGCTTCAAACACACTACATTGCCATATATCAACATTAACTGACTATATCAGTTACCTTGCTATATTTATAACATCATCTTTAGTTCTATGTATGTTGAAATTTGCATATTATCTAGTCTGTGATCAACTATAGTTCCATGAATGAAGGTGTGATAACCAATTAGCAGTAACACCAGGTTTCATAATATTAATAGTTTGCCAAAAATAACCTGAATAATATGTATGTTGATAACACCTTCATTGATTCACGTGTTGAGGCTTTTTTTTTGATAATGCCTTTATTAGTTTGAAATATTTTGAAGGGCAATGCTTGATCCTTATGAAGGAAATAGTATTTGATAATTTCTCTTAATTGGAGACTTCTTCAGGGGGGGAGGAATAAAAAAAAACTCATTACAAGTTCTAAAGCTTCTGTGTGACATTTATATATTAAACCGCGCATGCGCAGTACTGTCACGCCGGCCGCCGTGATGACGCGAGGCAGCTGGCCTGGTGATGACACCTTTCAGGAAGAGGAGCCCGACACTCGGGCCCAGTGTTGCCGGGAGCCGCCCGGGAACCATTTCTGACCAGGCCCTGGGAGAAGAGCCAGATGGATGTCGAGGGACCTCCCGACCTACGATGGGCTGGAGAAAGCCCCAGGTAAGTTCAGATTTTGATTTTAATTAGAGATCGGAGTCCCTTTAAAGCAATCCCGAAGCGAATAAAAGGGGGGACTAGCCGGATCCGATAGAGCCCGTTTCCACTGATTCCCACCGCTCCTATCACCAGATACCCTCCAGTTTTGTTTTGTGTTGAAAAAAATGGCCATGACCCCTGGGTCACAACGCTGCCGAATCAGCAAAGAGCACTGAAAAGTGTGGAAGGGGCAGGAAGAGGCAGGGAATGGGCGAGTAGTGGCGTGGGGGAGCAAATGAGATGGCTTTTGAGTGGCAGGAAAGAGATGTTATGCAGGAGTCCCTCTCTTGCAAGGGATTCCTCTACCCCATTAATCTACCAACAAGCTGCTTGTCACTAGATATGGGGGGTGAAGCATGATAAGGTGGGGATCGTGGAGGGGACACAGAGGCATGGTATTAGGCAGTGAACATGCCTCTGTGTCCCATTTAAATAAAAAAAATATCTGCCTTGTGTACACTTTAAAGTGCCAATAAATGGTACAATTTTTAGTGAACAATCATAATATGGATGAGATAATTAAGATTGTATTGCACGAAAACAGAAAAGCTGATGGGCTCAATTGATCCTGAATGATCACTTTGCTTGGTAGATTTATTTTTTTATAGATAGATTCATTGATGGTAGAGATACGATCCTAAGTTGGATTCTTTATTGGTTTGGATTAATTAGATAAAATCTTTTCTTTCAAGCTCAATGATCTTATCAAAAATATGGTAATTTACTTTACTGTAAAAATTGTACTGCTAATGGGCACATTAAGATATACAGTCCACATTGTTTCAATGTAACACTGCCACATAAAGTATACCATGTCTAAAGGAAACCAAATTAGTGAGATTTTTTTTATTTCCATAAATTAAGAGAAAGAACCCTGTCACTTAAAGGAGATAGCATCACTGTTCATAATACCTTTCCATATGTAGTATAGCTTAATCTCCTGCCATAGATGGCAAAATAGGTTCCAATAATTATAACCAGTATGAATTGTTCCCAAAGGTATGTTGTATACTGCCTCTATGGTTACAAAAAAGCTGAACACAGCAGATGCAGAAATGCCACAGTAAGTGCCTCTGCCTAGGATACACTGACATTGGCACTGCATTATTTACATACCGGACATTTTGCATTCACTCTATTCACATTGCCACTCATTCACTTTCTTCGCCATATCATCTGCCACTGGCCGTCACTCCTTCGCTCCTCTTAAAACTGATTATAGAATAGCAGAAGCATGGGGCTTCCTGTTGGATTGTAAAAGGTCAACAGGAGTCCTACATAGCAACAGGGAGGATTTTCATTGGTCCACTATGAACCAATGAGAATTTTCCCTTTTGAAGTAGGATTCCCATTGTTTTTTTGCAAACCAATGGGGTGCCCCATGCTTCTGCTGAGTTCCAGTGTGCTTCAGACCAAAACGCCGGGTGTCAGCGGTGGCAAAATTGATCCACAAGGCAGTTGAGTTGGTATTCTGCATGCGGTGACCAGCCTAGTGGGATTAGACACTGTCCGTTCCCATAGGCTTTTGAATTGTGGTGTTAACTGCAAGACTGTGATATTGGTTGTGGAAAAATGCAGCAGGTCGCGATTTTGCATCTGCGTTTCAGCCTGTGCGCGCAGCATACGTGTTCGAGTTGACAGCAGGAATGCAACCAAATTAATAACATTGAAAGTGGTCACCATCAGGGATGATCGTAGTCAGCCAACTTTGCTACGCTGGAACTACGTTTTACGTAATTAAGCTTCGCCAAACTATGCTTATATATTCGCTTCGTATGCATTTTGTAGTGCGATGCGTAGTGTATGCAGATGCTTATGCCTGCATGCGGAAAATTTTACGCATTAATTCCGCTTTAATTGCTCATACCGGTAACTCTTCTATGCGTACATTCCCCTTTCCAATGCGTAAATTTGTATGCATACAATCGCACGTGGAAATTAGACGCGAGTAACGCATTCGTAGTTCACTACGCAATACACATGTTAACTACGCATAGTGGGCGTAAGCTACACATAACGGTACTTCACTACGCGTAAATTTGAAAGCATAGATTTGAAACTTCACCTACGAACTACGATGCGTAGATGCAAACTACGATGCGTAAATTCGCACTTGCGTAGTTTTTGCTCATCCCTGGTCACCATGCGATTTTGGATTTTTTTGCATTCCAAAAAAGTGCAGCATATATTACTGCAGTGTGAATGGGTCCTTACACAGTTCAACCCCAGCAGAAATCAAAATTAGGGATGAACTCGAATTTTGCATCAAAATTGGTATTTTAACCTGACTTGTTTGTGAAAATATAAAGGAATTTTGCAGTATACACATTCTTCCCAAAAATGTGTTTTCTCATGCCCATTGGAAAAATATTGTATTTTCACAGGCATGCTCATAAATTATTGCATATATACTGGTATGTGCAAAAATATGTTTTTGTATGCCCATAGACTTCACTGCATTTTGTGAAAATAGGTTTTCTCATATCCATGATAGGTACATTTTCATATATTCTCATTTGTGCACAAATTACTGCAAAATTAAAATGGCCATATTGGCCCATCACTTATCAGAAACAATGATATAATGATGTCAATGGGAACGCAATGGATTGCGTTTTGTATGCGTTTTATAAAAAAAAATAAAAAATAAAGATGTCTGAAATATATCCGCTTCCTGTTGTCTTCTTAGTGATTTGCATAAATTTAAATATAAAAACTCATACAAAACACATGAAAAACGCTTCTGCGTTAAAAAAATGCGAACGCACAAAAAACGCAGCAAAAATGCAGAAAAACTCTAATTACATTAACATAAAAAAATGACATGAAATGCTACTTTTTCATGCTATGTCATATGTGAACCCCGCATCAGGAGAAAAAGTTAATTGCATGTGGGTGTTTAAACCAAGAAAAAAAGAGTTTGCTCAATTTGAATTTATTGACTTGGGAAGTTTTTAACATGAACACACACACACACACAAACACACATGCACACACACACACACACACACACACATACAGGCACACATATACAGACACACACTGCTGTAATATCATATAACTAATTAGGTTAATTGGCAACAGATTAAAACATGTTGAATAAATTGATGCAATCAGATTGAAAATTAGCATATAATTTAAACAAAATAATAATATTTCTCAGTTTCAACATATGCTCATTTCAGATACATACACTTACTGTAGGTCAGGGTAGTACATAGGTTATAGTGACATCTTATACAGCATCCTAGCTTTGGGGAAATGGAGGTATTAGACATCCAAGCAGGGCAGTTTCTAGGCTAAATTGCACCCAGAACGATGGTGGTCATGTAGGTAGGTGAGTGCACTGTGAACAACAGGTAGGTATATGCAGTAATGGGTATTACAATGGGCACCTGTCACACACAGACAGGTAGCGGACAGGCACAGTGACACTGCGTGCGCTCAACTCACATAGGTAGGTGGGTGCACAGTGAACAACAGGTAGGTAGGTATATGCAGTGATGGGTATTACAATGTGCACCTGTCACACACAGACAGGTAGAGGACAGGCACAGTGACAGTAGGCGGGTGCACTGTGAACAACAGGTAGGTATATGCAGTAATGGGTATTACAATGTGCACCTGTCACACACAGAGAGGTAGCGGAAAGGCACAGTGACACTGCGTGCGCTCAACTCACGTAGGTAGGTGGGTGCATTGTGAACAACAGGTAGGTAGGTATATGCAGTGATGGGTACAATGTGCACCTGTCACACACAGACAGGTAGCAGACAGGCATAGTGACACTGCGTGCTCTCAACTCACGTAGGTAGGTGGGTGCACTGTGAACAACAGGTAGGTAGGTATACGCAAGAATGGGTATTACAATGTGCACCTGTCACACACAGACACGTAGCGGACAGGCACAGTGACACTGTGTGCACTGAGCTCCCATAGGTAGGTGGGTGCACGGTGTAAAACAGGTAGGTAGGTATATGCAGTACTGGGTATTACAATAAGCACCTGTCACACACACAGAACTGTTGTGGGGTGCTATTTTAGCAATAAGAATCAGCAAGGAGCAAGCTAAGAAGCCTACAAGAGCCTAACTAATCTTTCCCTATGAGAGTCTGCAGCAGCAGCAGCTGTCCCTTCTCTATTTACTGCAGGCACATGAGTGAGTAAAATGGCCGGCGACAGCTGCCTTTTATAAGGGGGGGAGTGGCTCCAGGAGGGAGTGTAGCCTGATTGGCTACAATGTGCCTGCTGACTGTGATGTAGAGGGTAAAAGTTGACCCTAATGGTGCATTATGGGGGCGAACCGAACTTCCGGTAAAGTTCACGGTTCTCCGCGATGGCGAATCCCCAGAAGTTTGCCGGGAACCGTTCGCCGGCGAACCGTTCAGGCCATCTCTAGTAGGTACCCCCAGTATAGGTTAGATAGGTAGGTACCCCCAGTAGGTTAGATAGGTTAATTCCTGTTAAGCAGGAAGTATAGTGTATATCAGCGGCTATGGGGAGATCAGTGGCAGAGATGAGAGGCGGCAACTGGAACGAGCAGGGAGGTGAGTTATTAATACAGGCTTCCCTGCTGCGCTATCTCTGCATAGGAGGGGGGAGCTTGGAGGGGAGCCCTGGGGAGAGGAAGAGGGGGAAGTCAGGCTTCCCTTCAGCGGCTGAGTCTCACTCAGGGTGGCCGCAGCTTCCCCTCCATCATGGCGCCCCCTTCCCTTCCCTCTGCGCTCAGGGTGGCGGCTTGCCTCTCACGCCCCTAGAAACGGGGCTAAATCCAAGCTAAGCAACGTATCATACACCACTGCCAAATATCTGAATGTATTTTGAAAATATGTAGTAGACAATAGAATCAAAAATGTGTTATTGTATGTATATAGCAAATAGCACATCCATTGTATACATGTTTGGTCTTCGATATGAACATATCAGCCCCTGTGAGCTGTACAGCCTCAGGCTGCTGGAACAGAATTCCACACTGTGGCACAACAAAAGACAACCTATGCATGATCACTGCCAAACCCCCACTTGCAGTATTGCCTCGATTTGTTGTCTGACCGCCTGTAATATAAGTGCTGCTGTTTTGCTTCAATACATCTAATTGCCTTTTTCTGTTTTCCTCCCTTCTCTCAATCTATACATGCACTGGATGTGCACTCAATCTATGCCCTGCCCCCCTATTCTCCTGCCCCCAGGTGATAAGATGATGGAGGGCAATATGGTTCATTCACAAAGTACCTGGATGTGAAAAGTGGTACATACGTGAGATTTCATTACAGAAGTTGTAAGCACAATTTAATAACCATTTTAGATGGGAGATTTATTTAATAAGGATTCTGAGATTTATTTTACAAGTAGTTGTATACATATTATACACATTTTATGAAAATGCACCAGAATATATTTAGACTCATTACACAATTTTACATGAAATGGGTTTTAAGCAAGTAAAAAAAAAAAAATTAAGCATTCGGCAGTAACTCACGTAGATATATTCAGCTATCTAGGATTTATTTTACAAAATCCAAATATATTATTTTTACATTTGGAAAGTGCAAGAAATGAGAGCAAGAAATGCAAAATCTGTGAATATTCTGGCCAGGAAAAGACCAAGATATGGTCTGTTACTTCTAGCATGAAAAAGTCTGCTTTAAAAAAAAATACTTTGACATCCCTTCTATGCACATAATTTCAGCAATAGCACCTCCTGATTGAGAAATTTCCATTTTCGCCAAGTGATTGGCAGCGACAGAACATTTCCACTGGTTTCCTCTATGACTTTGACTTGATGAGCAAATAGAAGTCTGTGAATTGTTGAAAGATACAGGAAAAGCTCAAATGAAAAAGCAACACTATTGTGTCTATAGGTGAATTCAAATACTAGCTTTCAAACCACAGGGCTAAACAAATGTCATTATAGACAAGGCAACCATCTCCTATTTGGAAATCATGTACATAGTAAAACACATTTTAATAAGGAAAATGGAAATTCTTTAGACACGTCTACTGTAAAATACATTCTTACTATAACAATTGTACAACCTTTTTTACCTTTTGTTTTAGCCCTAGCTGTGTCTTGTAACGTACATTTTAATAAGACACATGGAAAATATTAAAAACACTTTCAAAAATGGACAGAGCCTAACAATTGGAATTCTTTCCCACAGCCTGTCCATCATGCTCCAAGCCTGGAACTCTTCAAACGTACTCTCAAAACACACCTTTTCAGACTAACCTATAAGTTGCTATAGGTAGCATTGGAGATTCACTAACTCATCCAATAACCCCTGTGTCTCCACCCCACTGCACTCTAGATTGTATGTTGGCAAGGGCAGGGACCTCCTCCTATTGTTTCTTATTTTGCTGTAATTTACCATATGAATGTGCACCAATTTTAGTGACAGCTCAATTCACACATTAACTATGTACTGTATGTATTTGTACTCCAAACCCTACCTAGAAATCCAAATCCAAATAAGCAGCAGCTGCATTTAAAGAGAAACTCCAGTGAAAACAATGTAATAAAAAGTGCTTAATTTGTACAATAATTATGTATAAATGATATAGTCAGTGTTTGCCCATTGTACAATCTTTCCTCTACCTGATTTACATTCAGACATTCATCACATGGTGACATTTTTATTGCTGGCAGGTGGTGTCACTGGAAGGAGGTGCTGCTTGCTTTTTTGGCAGTTGTAAACAACTGTTATTTCCCACAATGCAACAAGGCTCCCACAGTGTGATGTCAGTACCTCATTGATGTGAGGCGCTGACATCACACTGTGGGAGGGGTTTCACCACAAAATCAGCCATACAGAGACCCTTGATGATCCATTTGAGAAAAGGAATAGATTTCTCATGGGAAAGGGGGTGTCAACCACTGATTGGGATGAAGTTCAATTCTTAGTTACGGTTTCTCTTTAACTTCTAGGTGCATGCCAAACACAACCAAAGCAAGTCAGAATAACTTACAATGTATTGATCAGAAGAAAGGGTTGTAAATACATATCAATTGTCTAATCACAGTTTGCATGTTAGTAGCCAAACAAGTAGTTTTGGCACAGTGGTGCTAGTTGCTACTTGGTGCCCCTATAAATTTAAATTTGTGCCTACGGGGCATCGGTTACTTAGTTTGGGCTATGAAATAGCAGAGCACATGAAATGGTTATGAATTTTCCTACACTGTAGCTGAACTCATATTACAGTAGGGACTATGCATGGAATAATTATGAGTTTGCTACATTGTAGAAGACAGTGCCTCCACTTAAATCTTAAAGAAACTATAAAGTTTAAAATGCACTTGGTGTGCATGCCGTTTTTGTAATCAGTTATAGTGACTTTGGTGGTCCTTTTAGTATAACTCCTGCTCAGAGACTCTCCGTGTGCCGTCTTCCAGCTGCTATCCCCACCTCCTTGCAGCTGAGTGCTGTGGCACTATTGGGCACTCTGTATCTCCAATACAGAGGATGTCATGGTGCTTGACTGCAGGGGGCAGGGCTAACCACCAGAAGTCACCCCATAAAGGGTCTCTGAGGAGGAGCTATACTGAGGGGGTCACCAAAGTCATTTGAACTTGTTACAACAACGGCATGCACACCAAGTGCATTTTAGACTTTATAGTCTTTTAAGTGACCAATCAGAAGTTTTATGCACAGCTTAATTCCTGGTATAAATAAGCACAAATTAATCAATTATAATTGCATGTCAGGAGGACTGCAAGTATAAATTGCTGCAATTGTTCTGTTTGCATCAGCTCCTACATACAATTTTATAATTTGTTATCATCACCTTTATTCTGCAGTTTAGCTTAAACATGAAACTAATCAACATTTAAAAGGTAAGTTCCCATGTTGGTTGCTACGGTTAGATGTCACCCTACTCAGTTATAGACATGAAAGTCCCACCAACATTAACAAATTATTTGGTGATTTTTGTGAATGTCTACTTGCTTTTTAGTGTCTTTGATATTATGTTTTGCAAACTACTCTTCTTTTTCTGCTCTTTGAGCTTTCTTTTCTTGTTTTCACTTTTTAATAGCCTTACCCTCTCATCCCTGTCTGTATCTGTATTGTTAGAACATAATGTAGGTTGTATGGGTATGAGAAACATAAGACATAGTCACAAGGAAGTCTGAATGGTATTTAAGAACTTTTGCTTTGCAGAGCACTTTACAATTACAGGGTCTGATGTACAATAGACTTATCAAAGACTTACGACAGTCTAATTTGCGCCACTTTTAAATAGCTACAAATGTCATATATAATTCACAAAATCCACAAGGAGGGACATAAAAGGAATATGAAGAAATACATGGTAATAAATTGAAAATTCTAAGAATGTCACAGAATGCTAAAACATGGTCGATAATGTAGGGATCCGATCATACAAAGAACCTTTTCTATAGCTTGTCATAAAATACAGAACAAAAATGTTGAGCCCATAAGTAATGCACTTGCTAAAAGCTTAGTTGAATATGGCAGTATATTAAAGACCAATACAGCACACTTTCATACCTTGGTACCTGTTGGCTTCAATTTATTTAGGAATATAATGTCTATGCCTGCAAAATAAATGTCCGGGAATATGTCTGGATATAAAAAGGACAAAAAATAAACTCAGCTGACATAAAGTGAAATCAAAACTAAAACTTTTTTGTTCCTTTTGTTCCTAGGACCTTGGCCCTGCTTAGGAGTTTTTTCTAGCACATTTTGCTTCTATGAGCAGGCTTGGTTCCTAGCAATATATGTAGGGGAAGGGGGAAGCTTTTGCAACTTGTGCACTGGGAGACATGAAGAATTTATGTCATGTTTTGCTACCGTCTGTGCTCCTAGTGTCCCAATCCAGGTGACTGGAGTTACATAGAAAGGATATGAGCATAAACAATTCCAATTGGGAAACAGAGGACAATGCAAACCTGAGAAAAGTCACAGTTAGGCTTGTTCCCACTGCCATCAAAAATTGTTTCCATTATAGGAGTATAATGGAATGGTTCAGCAGACATGCAAATGGATTCTATGAAAGGCAAAATGATCCATTCATATGTGGTCATTTGGAACATATGAGCAGTTTAGCATTCTGTTCCAATGAGCAGAACTGAAGGCTCAGGCAACCTTTGCTATGTTAATTAGTAGTGCCAATGTAGGTGTAAAAATTACCATTCATCCACGTCTAAATGGAATTAGTAGTTGTGTATAAGTATTACATAAAGCACAGTCTGCTAAGGATAGCTCCTTGGTGCCCCCCCAGCAGTTGTCGCCTCAGGCATCTGCCTGGTTTGTCTATGCTTAATATCAGAATCATTTATTTCGCCAAGTACAATGGAGTTGTCCCTGGACTTGGTTTTTTGCTCATACAGGTTCTGGAAGGAGGGGGTTTGGATTGTGAAAGTAAAGGGGGAAAATGTCTGAAAGCCAAGAGCCGAGGCTGCCATACTATGGAGCCACCAGTTGCACTTGGCAATCATCTGCTATCCCTAAGGAGACATCGAAGTGGGTGGAGGGAATAAGAGATAGGCGAAGGTTCAGCAGTGATGGCCTTGTCCTTCATGAAAGAAACCAGCAGTGATGGCTGACGCTGCTGAGGATCCCAATTGCTGACATCTGTCAATGCCGACCAAGGTGTTTCAGTTCAAAAGGTCCAGTAGTGTTCATTTTTGTGGTGGGTCCTGACTCCTGGGGAGCTTTTGGAGGGCTGATCATAATCTGGTCACAGTAGCATCCAGCTGCAGTTGCCCTTACTTCTAGATTAGTGGCTGGCATCATGAAGGGGCTGAACCAAAGATGTCCCGGCTGCAGTGGAGGAGCAGTAGCTGATGGATGTATGAATGGAGCTGTCATCTAGCGAGGCCAAAGATGTCCCAATTGACACAGTGTATTCTGATCTCAGTGAAGCCCCGGCCTCCTGAGTAGCAACAGTGGACTCCACAGGCCTGTAGCTGCACAGGCAATGGACCCAAGCAGCAGCAAGGTGTAAAAACCTCCAGGTCCTTAACTTCCACAACTGGCACCAATGTCCCAGGCTAAACTGGACCACACTGCATAACTTCAGGGGGGGAAACAAGGTGAATTGGTGGGGAAAACGAAAGAAAAACAAGAAAAGGCCAGAATCCTTTAGCCGTGGCTGCCAATTAAGATGCCATCTTTCTCAACGGCAGTTTAACAGCGCTTATTGCCAGCACTAAAATAGCATGGAGATATTAAAGAGGAACTTCAGCCTAAAAAAACATACTGTCATTAAGTTACATTAGTTATGTTAATTAAAATAGATAGGTAATATAATATCTTACCCACCCTGTTTTAAAAGAACAGGCAAATGTTTGATTTCATGATGGCAGCCATCTTTTTGGTTGTAAGGAGGTGACAGGAAGTATGAGACACAGTTCCAACTGTCTTGTGTTCTGATCACCCCTCCCAGTTGGTAAGCAACGTGAATAACAACATAGGAAATCCCATCATGCTCTGCACAGCATCAGGGAAAAAAGCCCTGGCTTTTTTTCTTTGATGGGTGGAGCTTAGAAAAAATGCAGCTAAAAATGATGCTTTGGTAAGAAAAACAAAGTTCTGATGCTGTGAAACTGTTAAAGAAACACCAAGCCTTTTCAGTTCTGCTGAGTAGATTTTTAGTCCGGAGGTTCACGTTAAGGAAAATAACAACAATTAAAATGCTGTTTTATTTTATGAATGGTCACATTATATAGTAATTTAAAATTGAATGCTTTGACATAGAATGCTACCTACAATAAGTCTTCCTCCCAATGTAACAGACATATATTAAAGGACTTGCTTGGTGCCATGAATATAGCTATATATATATATATAGTTATATAGTTATTTGGGTTGAAAAAAGATATACGTCCATCGAGTTCAACCAGAAAAATGACTAGAGGGTATGAATATTAGTCAATTGCTTTCTCTCCTGAAGAGCTATTCCCTGCCACAATAAGGCAGCCTTTGAAATGGAGACCTGGTTTGTGTAACTTTTGTGAATGAACGAAAATTGGGACTACTAAGGGCAAGACTTTAAGGGACTAACTAATTATAGTGGTAAAAGCTCACATTTTTGCAGCCTGGAGTAGAAACGCAAAAAGGTTCTCCTGGAAGTTGCAGGTAAGATCGTACATAAGTTGCGTATATGTGCCAGAATTCCCTAATTTTCAGGAAGCCATTATTTCTAGCACAGAAAATCTCATAATGCATACTGTACAATGCTTACTGTATTGCTATACTCTAAGTCTAACAACTCAAATTCAAACTTTGCTAAATGAAATCTTTGCTCCGTGAAGTGAGAATGGTTGCCTAAATTTAAGCAGTCAAACCTGAAGAATTGCATTATTATTTCAACATACACATTTACTGAAGCAACATACAGTGGAGGAAATAATTATTTGACCCCTCACTGATTTTGTAAGTTTGTCCAATGACAAAGAAATGAAAAGTCTCAGAACAGTATCATTTCAATGATAGGTTTATTTTAACAGTGGCAGATAGCACATCAAAAGGAAAATCGAAAAAATAACCTTAAATAAAAGATAGCAACTGATTTGCATTTCATTGAGTGAAATAAGTTTTTGAACCCTCTAACAATAAAAGACTTAATACTTAGTGGAAAAACCCTTGTTTGCAAGCACAGAGGTCAAACGTTTCTTGTAATTGATGACCAAGTTTGCACACATTTTAGGAGGAATGTTGGTCCACTCCTCTTTGCAGATCATCTCTAAATCCCTAAGGTTTCGAGGCTGTCTTTGTGCAACTCTGAGCTTGAGCTCCCTCCATAGGTTTTCTATTGGATTAAGGTCCGGAGACTGACTAGGCCACTCCGAGACCTTAATGTGCTTCTTCTTGAGCCACTCCTTTGTTGCCTTTGCTGTATGTTTTGGGTCATTGTCGTGCTGGAACACCCATCCACGACCCATTTTCAGTTTCCTGGCAGAGGGAAGGAGGTTGTCGTTCATGGCTCCGTCCATTTTCCCGTTAATGAGATTAAGTTGTCCTGTGCCCTTAGCAGAAAAACACCCCCAAAGCAAAATGTTTCCACCCCCATGCTTGATGGTGGGGACGGTGTTTTGGTGGTCATAGGCAGCATTTTTCTTCCTCCAAACACAGCGAGTTGAGTTAATCCCGAAGAGCTCTATTTTGGTCTCATCAGACCACAGCACCTTCTCCCAGTCACTCACAGAATCATTCAGGTGTTCATTGGCAAACTTCAGACGGGCCTGCACATGTGCCTTCTAGATCAGGGGGACCTTGCGAGCCCTGCAGGATTTTAATCCATTGCGGTGTAATGTGTTTCCAATGGTTTTCTTGGTGACTGTGGTCCCTGCTAATTTGAGGTCATTCACTAACTCCTCCCGTGTAGTTCTAGGATGCTTTTTCACCTTTCTCAGAACCATTGACACCCCACAAGGTGAGATTTTGTGTGGAGCCCCAGAGCGAGGTCGATTGATGGTCATTTTGTGCTCCTTCCATTTTCGAACAATCGCACCAACAGTTGTCACCTTCTCTCCCAGCTTCTTGCTAATGGTTTTGTAGCCCATTCCAGCCTTGTGCAGGTCTACAATTTTGTCTCTGACATTCTTGGACAGCTCTTTGGTCTTTCCCATGTTGGAGAGTTTGGAGTCTGCTTGATTGATTGATTCTGTGGACAGGTGTCTTTTATACAGGTGACTAGTTAAGACAGGTGTCCTTAATGAGGACGACTAATTGAATAGAAGTGTTTAACCACTCTGTGGGAGCCAGAACTCTTAATGGTTGGTAGGGGTTCAAAAACTTATTTCACTCAATGAAATGCAAATCAGTTGCTATCTTTTATTTAAGGTTATTTTTTCGATTTTCCTTTGGATGTGCTATCTGCCACTGTTAAAATAAACCTACCATTGAAATGATACTGTTCTGAGACTTTTCATTTCTTTGTCATTGGACAAACTTACAAAATCAGTGAGGGGTCAAATAATTATTTCCTCCACTGTATATGCTCAAAAATGACTAAAGGATAGAAAAAAAACTAGATTCAAGTAGTCAAACCTGAGGAATTGTGTTATTTACTTGAAATATGTATTTAACCTCTTGAGGACTGCAGTGTTAAACCCCCCTAAAGACTATGTCATTTTATGTAAAATGGGGCACTGCAGATTTAAGGCCAAGCTGCAGGGCCGCACAACATAGCACACAAGTGATTCTCCCACCCCCGACCTCCCCACCAACAGAGAGCTCTGTTGGTGGGGTCTGATCGCTCCCCATGTGTTTATTTTTTTTTTATATAAATATTTTTGTTCTTTATTTTTTAATAAATGTTACTATTTTTTTTATTACCCTAGGCCCGCCCTCCCTTCTCCCGCCAGCCAATCACTGTGATCAGCTGTCATAGGCTCCTCTTCAGCCTATGACAGCCGATCACCTCTAATCCCCTGGAGGGGACAGCCGTGTCACACGGCTGTCCCCAGTACAGCGCTGCTGCAGATTGCAGTGCTGTACTATGTAATTAGACTGCGCCTAACAGTCTCCCACTCGGAGAATGAAGGCGGGGCGGAGGTCCCCAGGACTTTACGCCGACCGTCATTAGGCGGTCCTGGGGCTGCCGCCGGTCAGCAAGCAGTTTATAAAGATGCACATGCACACATGAATACATTAAGCTAGCCTGCTGAATTCTAGACAGATTATAAATTAACATTTGCACAATGTAAATATATACATTGCCATCAAGTCTATCCAGGTCTTCCTTTAGGAGCCAAGGACGCAGCTGCCTTCATACAGGGAAGTACCTGAATTCCAAAAGGGACTCTCAGGAAGCTACTGGCTTATTTTATACCCACTCAAAACCTCACAAAGAATTAAATTTCAATAGTGTACAGGTAGGAAGTTGTATTAGTATTTCCTAAAGCTTTATTTTCTTCCACACTTATCAACAAAAGAGCGTAAAATGTATTCAGGTAGGCTAACTGGATAAAACTGATTCATGTTTAAACAAGACAAACAAACACACCTTTTTTAAGTCCAGCCCAGCAGCTATTCTAATTATTTTGATTCATATCCTGATTTGACTTGATTTGATTATCTCAATACTTTAGGGTTTAGAGCTCTTTCACACTAGAGCCCCTTTTCAGCGTTTCAAGGCAAAGTCAAAACTTTGCGTTGACCAAGGTAAAATGAAAGTCCATAGACTTTCATGTTACCTTTCACATCCTACACTGTGTTACGATGCGTTGCGGTATGACGCACCCGGGAGCATTTTATTGTCTGGAATCTGCGTTTTCCCGTCGGGTTAATGAATTTCTACTGCCGGTACTCAGCATTGCACTGCAACTTCCCGACGACACGCCGCAGCCTATTCAACGCGTGCATTAAACGGATCCTACATGCGTTGTTTAATGTGAAAGAGGTCTAAGAGAAACTAGGACATGAGCTCTGTGGGTAACATCAATGTTCAGGTATATCTTCTACCTGTTCTATCAATTTTCTGTGATCTTTTCTATTTTTGGGATGTCATTTTAGAAGTTGGAAGCTTGGGGCCATGTAATTGTTTTGTTTTATTTTATTTTTTTATGGAAAACTGTCATCTGATTCACCATGTAGGAAAAAAAAACCAAAGTAATCTTTTGAGGTGTGGCATGATTTTTTAGATAGTAGATAGCCTCTAAATAAAGTCATTGAAAATGAAAGTCATTTTCAGAACAACCCCATCTCTTGGTCATAGAGAGCAGGCATACCATGTACAGTATAGACAATCATTGCCATAGCAGGTACTGGGTGTCTTTGTTGGTAGTAGAGATGTCGCGAACCTCCGATTTTCGGTTCGCGAACCCCATTCGCGAACTTCCGCGGAGGGTTCGATTCACGTAAAAGTTTGCGAACCGCAATAGACTTCAATGGGGAGGCGAACTTTGAAAAATAAAAAATTATCCTGGCCACAAAAGTGATGGAAAAGATGTTTCAAGGGGTCTAACACCTGGAGGGGGGCATGGCGGAGTGGGATACATGCCCAAAGTCGCGGGGAAAAATCTGGATTTGACGCAAAGCAGCGTTTTAAGGGCAGAAATCACATTGAATGCTAAATTGCAGGCCTAAAGTGCTTTCAAACATCTTGCATGTGTATGCATCAATCAGGGAGTGTAATAATTAGAGTACTGCTTCACACTGACACACCAAACTCACTGTGTAATGCACTGCATAGTGACGGCCGTGCTGGACTGGTGCGCAACATGGCCATGGCAGTTTTCCAGCCCATATGGTCGCCGGGCTGTGGTAGCTCAATGATAGAACAACAGTGACTATCAAGCTGATCAAATTTGGTCTATCCACAATGAAGCAACAACCTTATTATCTTCTTGTATGTAGGTAGGCATAGGTAGGAGTCCCAGTATAGGTAGGTAGGTAGGCATAGGTAGGAGACCCAGTATAGGTAGGTAGGCATAGGTAGGTGCCTCAGTAGTTAGCTAGGCATTGGTAGGAGACCCAGTAAAGGTAGGTAGGTGCCTCAGTAGTTAGCTAGGCATAGGTAGGAGACCCAGTATAGGTAGGTAGGCATAGGTAGGAGTCCCAGTATAGGTAGGTAGGCATAGGTAGGTGCCTCAGTAGTTAGCTAGGCATAGGTAGGAGACCCAGTATAGGTAGGTAGGCCTAGGTAGGAGTCCCAGTAAAGGTAGGTAGGCATAGGTAGGTGCCTCAGTAGTTAGCTAGGCATAGGTAGGAGACCCAGTATAGGTAGGTAGGTATAGGTAGGTGTCCCAGTAGTTAGCTAGGCATAGGTAGGAGACGCAGTATAGGTAGGTAAGCATAGGTAGGAGTCCCAGTATAGGTAGATACGTGCCTCAGTAGTTAGCTAGGCATAGGTAGGAGACCCAGTATAGGTAGGTAGGTGCCTCAGTAGTTAGCTAGGCATAGGTAGGAGACCCAGTATAGGTAGGTAAGCATAGGTAAGTGTCCCAGTAGTTAGCTAGGCATAGGTAGGAGTACCAGTATAGGTAGGTAGGCATAGGTAGGTCCCCTAGTATAGGTAGGTAGGTAGGTGTCCCCGCATAGGTAAGTAGGTGCCCCAGTAGTTAGGCATAGGTAGGTATCCCAGTATAGATAGTTAGGCAGGGCCTGGCTGGCACAGTAATAACAATTACCAAGGTCCAGCTGCAACAGATAGGGCTGTATAATGTCAGTGTCAGAGAGCAACACGCACAAAAAAAAAACACATCAGGAAAACATTATCTCTCAAAAGAGTTGTTGAGGGGTGGGGCTCCAGGGCTTAGTGTAGCCTGAATGGCTACAATGTGCCTGCTGACTGTGATGCAGAGGGTCAAAGTTGACCCTCATAGTGCATTATGGGGTGAATCGAACTTCGGCAAAAGTTTGCATGGTGCAGGCGAACACGAACCACCAAAGTTCGCCTGGAACTGTTCACAGGCGAACCGTTCGCGACATCTGTAGTTGGTAGCTAGGTAATTTGGGGGGGGGGGGGGGGGCTAATAAGAACATTAATGTTAAATGTAATTTGTAAGTAACCTTATTCTTTATATCCTTCTGTGTAGCCCATGTAGAAAAGGCCCTAGATTTAAAAATGTACTACATGCATTGTTGAACTGGTTACTCTAACTTATTAAAGGCAAACATCCTCAAAGAGGAACTGTCGTGAAAATAACACACCGTAAATAATAAAATTGCTAATTTTTTTTACAATATTAATTTATAGATTATTTACTCAGTGTTTGCCCATTGTAAAATATTTTCTCTCCCTGATTTACATTCTAAAATGTATCACAGGGAGTGACGTCTTGTTGTGTGAATACTTCATCCTACTACCACCTACTGAATCTGAGAGAGTCAAAGCACTTGGAGTCCTATGGGAGTAAAGCTGCAGCGCTATAAAAATGTTATTGTTATTGTTATCTTTTCGTTTCACTATGTAATATTCATTACTGAGAGTTCTATGCACAGTGTGAGATATTCCTTGCCCGGCAGTTGGAAAAAGCTTTCATTTTTAACAATGCAATGAGGTTCAAAGACACCAAACTGTCAGAACCATGGTCATGACATCACAGTGTGAGAGGAAGCTCCAGTCACTGGCTACTGCGCATGTGCAGTCCTGTCCATGCGCCTCCTCTATCGCACTTCTGTTGGCAGGAGTACTCTGCACATGTAAGGTTCGTTCTTTTAACAACCGTGCATTTGCAGAACATTCCTGGTGTTGGGAGTGCAATCAGAGAGGCGCACAGATGGAACTGCGCATGCGCAGTAAAAGCGACTGAATTTCCAGTTGCAGATATTTTATAGCTGGCAGCGATGCATCTGGATGGCACCCAGGCTGGAAAAGGCCCCTGGTGAGTCAAAATCCAAATTTTGAGACAAGTTCAATTGTGCTTTAAATATGGGGCTAAGAGGAAATGAATGTTGCCGTAAGCAAAGATTATTCGTTTTCTAGATGCAGGCAGGGGGCTTAGAGTTAGACTTAGCTACAGTTAAAGGGACATGGGGAATCCTTAAATGTAGAAATTGAGGGTATATTGTTGTTCTAATACTCTACACCAGCCTTTCTACCATGGAGGAATCCTGCAAATAACTTTTGGATCTCAAGGAACCCCTGCAAACAATTTTTTGGTCTCGAGGAACCCCTGCATTTATTTTGCAGGAGGCATGGTCTTTAAAAGTATGTGTGGCTGTTTATTTCACTACCCCCATTACACTACCACTCATTATACTGTCTACTGACCCCCCAATTTAGTGCTTCTTGTTACAGTACTACCTATTATAGTGTGTTCTATTATACTTCCCCCACGATGGGGGAAAATGCCAAGGAACCCCTGCAGAGTCCTCAAGGAACCCTGGGGTTCCAGGGAACCCTGGTTGAGAAAGCCTGATCTACACAGAAATGAACAGTCTCCCAGTATGATCACAGTAAAATCAAAGGTATTGATACCATATTTCAGAATGTATCCCCTTCGGCTTTCATCTACCTTCTGGTAACATGCTCTATAATCATTAGTATGAACCTTTCCTCTGGATGTGTCGTTTACATTTTACAGATGAACTCTACTACAGTGCCCCAAGTATTCTGTCCTCGCAAATCCACCTGATAGAAACTCCAGGCATGCTATTTATTAACAAAATGTACTTTTTCTAGGATATGTAGCATTTTTATAATATATATATATATATATATATATATATATATATATATATATATATATATATATATACATACTGTATATATATTTTATAAAGTTTATAATATGAGAGTGATTCTAACAAGCAAGCAGACTTAGAATACATGTGCTGCCATTTTTTTTCTGAATCATCATGTTCATAAATGACTGCATCAGCAGCAGCTCAGTCAGTCTTCAAGAACAATGTCAGTACAGATTCTCTTCCGCTATTATTTGCCCTGTAAAGTTTAATGTTTGGAAATCAATGCACTAAAATAATCTTTTAAATAAAGATTACATTCACACTGGCATGCGTGTACTGAATATGTCAAGAAATGTAGTGAAGTTCCAACCTAGATTGAAAGATACATCAATGTGCAGCAATGTGAATGCGTACATTTTTTACGTATGAATAACTTACAATTCTGTAACAAGGTGCTGATAGGTTTATTTCTTGACATACAGATGACAATACAGATAAGTCGCTCTATGTTGCTTTAAGCAACTGAGATTATTTTATGACTTGGAGGCAATGACCATTCTATGTATATAGTCAATTTCCATATGTCATGATTCTGTGTTTGTGTCGCTCTCTATTGTACTGTAGATACACTGCTCATTGCCAGCCCAAACAACATAGCATGGTGTATAGCTGACAAGGAAACGATTTAAACTAAACTATGACATTCTCTAATAATAAGTGTCTATTTTAGGAACTACACAGATGCATAGATATCATTAAAAAAAATACATAGATATATAATTTGTCATATGCAACAAAGAAACCAGAAAAAAATTGAAAGAAAAAAAAACAACAACTGTCAGTTGATCCAGAAAAAGGCAAATGCATTGAATGGGAAATTTGTTTTCCAGTTGGATCGAGTACCCGAATCAACATTTTTTTTTTTTTAAATAATGTTTATTGGGTCATCAATAAAATGTATAACAACAGTTACAACAAAAATCAGTGCAAAATTAGTTAAGAATACAAATTTGAATGTCTGGACCCATTTTTGGCTACGTCAAGGTGAGTAGCAAATAACAGAGACAGAAAAGAGAAAAAGAGAGAGAGAGAAAGACATGAAGGGGAAGAAAATATTAGAGAAGAAGGAGGGGAAGTTCCCGGTCCCCGTGCACGGCGTATTATTAGCTCAGGTAATTGTGGTGTCTCGGTTGATTTCCAGTGTCTTACGATCAGTTGTCTGGCAGCTATTTAAGACATGTCTTAGGAATGATCTTTTCGCTATTGCTATAGGTATGCAAGACAAAAGAGCAACTTTTGGGGTGGGGATTTTAGGAATCCCCACTACTTCAGAGTATAATTTAAAAGTTAGAGACAAAAAGTCCTGTATACTTTTACATTCCCACCACATGTGTAGATATGTACCTGGTGTGTTTTGGCATCTCCAACAGAGTTCTGAGATTTCTGGGTTAAATTTGTGAAGTAAGGTCGGGTGTCTATACTACCTAGCAAATATTTTATAATTTCTTTCTTGTGTTAGGGACGCTAGAGTAGAGATGGCCCGAACCTCCGATTTTCGGTTCACGAGCCGGATTCGTGAACCTTTGCCAAACGTTAGATTCTCGCAAACTTTCAATGGGAAGGCGAACTTTGAAAACTAAAAACATTTATGCTGGCCAGAGAAGTGATGGAAAAGATGTTTCAAGGGGTATAGAGGGTCTGGAGGGGGGCATGGCGGAGTGGGATACACGCCAAAAGTCCTGGGGGAAAGTCTGGATTTGACACAAAAGCAGCGTTTTAAGGGCAGAAATCACATTGAATGCTAAATTGCAGGCCTAAAGTGCTTTAAAACATCTTGCATGTGCATACATCAATCAGGGAGTGTAATTAGAATACTGCTTCACACTGACACACCAAACTCACTGTGTAACGCACCGCAAACAGCTGTTTGCGTAGTGACAGCTGTGCTGGACTGGTGTGCACCATGATGAAAGTGCAGGTGATGGCGGCTTTCCAGCCCATATGGTCGCCGGGCTGAGGTAGCTGAATGACAGAACAGTGACTGTCCAGTTGATCAAATTTGGTCTGTCCACAATGAAGCCGGCGGTCATTGCTTCATTGTGATACGCAAGCCCCTTCACCGAGGCAAGGTAAAGATCACGAAGGGGAATGGGCACATGTACATGCCTTTTGTTTTGTTGTTGCAGCAGCCAGAAAAATTAGGCAGGCATGTACATGCACCAGAAAATTATTATAGCGGCCGCTGCTAGGAATCCGCCTGGTGTCCTGGACCCTGTTGGTGGTGGCAGAGAAGGCAGTCAAGCAGCCTGCGGGCAGAGGTGCTGTGTGGGGAGCGAATTAGTCTTGGGTCAGGCAGCCAGTCACACAGTGTGCAGGCAGAGATGCTTTGTGTGGGGACTGACTTAGTCTTCGGGCGGGCAGTAGCCCTCCGGGATCCATGCCTCATTCATTTTGATAAAGGGGAGGTACTGAACACTTTTGTGACTTAGGCGACTTATCTTCTCAGTGACAATGCCTCCAGCTGTGCTGAAGGTCCTTTTGGACAGGACGCTTGAGGCAGGGCAAGACAGAAGTTGGATGGAAAATTGGGACAGCTCTGGCCACAGGTCAAGCCTGCGCACCCAGTAGTCAAAGGGTTAATCCCTGCTCACAGTGTCTACATCCACACTTAAGGCCAGGTAGTTGGCTACCTGCCGGTCCAGGCATTGGTGAAGGGTGGATCCGGAAGCGCTAAGTCGAGGCATTGAAATAAAGAATGTCCGCATGTCCGACATCACCATGAAATCGCTGGAGCGTCCTGTCCTTGCCTGCGTGGACATGGTAGAAGGATTCCTGGCAGTGGTACCTTTATTGCGTTGTGCTGTGACATCACCCTTAAACACATTGTAAAGTATAGTTGCCAGCTTGTTCTGCAAATGCAGCATCCTTTCTGCAGTAACATGTGCTGCCACAGGTGTTGAGGAAACATCTGGCTCTGATGAGAATTGATCCTACAATGCTTCCTCTCGTAACTGTTCCTGTTCACGCTCCTCCACAGCTTGATCCACTACTCTACGCATGGCACGCTCCAGAAAGTAAGTGTATGGGATCAAGTCGCTGATGGTACCTTCACTGCGACTCACCAGGTTGGTCACCTCCTCAAACGGCCGCATGAGCCTGCATGCATTTCGCATCAGTGTCCAGTTGTTGGACCAGAAAATCCCAATCTCCCCAGATTGTGTCCTCTTACTGTAATTGTACAGGAACCAGCTTTCTCCTGTTCTGGCAGGCGAGAGAACATAACCAGGGTCAAATTCCAGCGAGTCGGGCTATCACATATCAAGTGTCTCACCGGCAAGTTGTTTCTCCACTGAATGTCCGCAAAGCATGCCATAGCCGTGTAAGACCGCCTGAAATGCCCACACAACTTCCTGGCCTGCTTCAAAACATCCTCTAAGCGTGGGTACTTTGACACAAATCTTTGAATGACTAGATTCAGCACATGTGCTATGCAGGGTTCATGTGTCAGCTTTCCCAAATTCAACGTGGAAATGAGATTGCTGCTGTTGTCACACACCACGTTGCCAATCTCAAGCTGGTGCTGGGTCAGCCAGTAATCCGCCTGTTTGTTAAGAGCAGCCAGGAGAACTGGTCCAGCGTGACTCTCCACTTTGAGGCAAGACATGTCTAAGATGGCGTGACACCGTCATACCTGGCATGCAGTATAGGCCCTGGGGAGATGGGCTGTGTAGCTGGAGAGGAGATCACAGCACCAGTAGAGTTGAACTGCCATTCAGCCAAGGAGGAGAAGAAGGACGATAGCGAAGAGGATGTAGCAGGAGGAAAAGGAGAGGAGGTGGCAGGAGGCCTGCCTGCAAGCCATGGAGGTGTCACAAGTTGGTCCGCTACACAGCCACGTACTCCCTGCTTGCCATCGGTCACCAGGTTGACCCAATGGGCTGTGTAAATAATGTACCTGCCCTGACCGTGCTTGGCAGACCAGGCATCCGTGGTCAGGTGGACACTTGACCCAATGCTGTGTGCCAGAGATGACACCACTTGCCTCTCCACTTCATGGTACAGTTTGGGTATCGCCTTTTTAGAGAAATAATTGCTGCCTGGTATCTTCCACTGCGGTGTCCCATTGGCCATAAATTTACGGAAGGCCTCATAGTCCACCAGCTGGTATGGTAACAGCTGGCGAGCTAACAGATCCACCAAGCCAGCTGTCAGATGCCGGGCAAGGGGGTGACTGGCAGAAATTGGCTTCTTACGCTCAAAGATTTCCTTCTCGGACACCTGGCTGCTGTGGGCAGAGGAGCAGGAACCGCTCAAGGTGAGGGGCGGAGTGGAGGAGGGTGGCTGTCAAGGTGCAAGGGAGAAAGTGGCTGAAGATGCTGCACCTGAAGGAGGAAGAGGAGAAGGAGGGTGGCTTTTCTTTTGTGTGCTGCTTTTCCTGTGGTGCTCTTCCCATTGCAGTTTGTGCCTCTTCTCCATGTGCCTTCGTAATGCACTTGTCCCTACGTGGATGTTGGCCTTTCCACGGCTCAATTTTTGGAGGCAGAGAGAACAGATGGCATTGCTCTGATCTGAGGCAGACACATAAAAAAATTTCAAAACCGCTGAGCCCCCTGGCGTGATGGCACTATGGTGGCATCAGCAGCTGACGTTGAAGGGCATGTTGGCTGGCTGTCCATAGGTGGCAACACATGTCACCGGACACTGCCACCAGCTGTTTCTGATGAGGAGCTCCCCCTGCTTCTTTCAGGAACTTGTCTCCTCCTACTACTCTCTGACTCCCCTCTCTGAACTGTCCCCCTGTTCATCTCCTCTATTGGGAACATACGTGGGATCCGTATCATCGTCATCATCATAATCATCCTGCCCACCTTCACTTGCCTCAGACACCTCCAAAACTGCACCAACAGCAGGTACTTCATCATCCCCCTCCGCACACGTTACATCCATAGTGTCGCCTAACTCAGAGATTTGAGGTGGTGTAACTTGCTTAGTGCCTTCAGCTTGTTGTAACAGTAGTTGCTATGAATCAGTTAATTCCCCACCAAATAACTCCTGCAAACTGTCAAATGTAGCGGATGTGGTACTTGGAGTAGTGCTGGTGACTGCGGAAGATGAGGTGTTCTGTGTTAAATAGTCAACCACGTCCCGACAATCTTGGGAGTTGATGGGACATGCCTTCTTCTGAGCACTGCACTTTGGTCCAGGGCCGCACGAAATCACATCACCACGACCTCGCACAGACCTGCCGGGTGGCCTTCCTCTGGGTCTGCCTCTACCTCTGCCTCTACCTGTTTTGTCAGTTTTGTCCATATAGGGGAAATGAAGTGAAAGGTATGCACTGACTTGACTAATACAATGTGCAGTCACACAGATGCAGTTAACAGGTATGCATGGAGTGGTATATCACACTGTGTGCACTCACGTAGGTATGTGGGTGCACTGAACACAACAGGTAGGTATATTCAGTGATGAGGTGAGTGCACTGAACACAACAGGTAGGTATATGAAGTGATGGCTATTACAATGTGCACCTGTCACACACAGACAGGTAGCAGACAGGCACAGTGACACTGCGTGCGCTCAGCTCACGTAGGTAGGTGGGTGCACTGTGAGCAACAGGTAGGTAGGTATATGCAGTAATGGGTATTACAATGTGCACCTGTCACACACAAAGAGGTAGCGGACAGGCACAGTCACACTGTGTGTGCTCAGCTCACATAGGTGGGTGGGTGCACAGTGAACAACAGGTTCTCTCCCCCTTTTGTGTCTTGGTAACCCTTATACATTTTATTCATCATGTTAATTTTATCACTGTCATTACCAATTCTATAATTTGTATTTTGTATCATTCTTTGTATTTTGTCCCTAATTATGTATCTTGTAAATTGGTGTACACCATTGTCTGTATTATTATGTACCCCATGTTTGTTTCTTACTTTGTACAGCGCCACGGAATATGTTGGCGCTTTATAAATCAATAATAATAATAATATGCAGTGATGAGTAATGTGCACCTGTCACACACACAGGTAGTCACTGAATGTGCTGGGCCTGGCAGTGGCACCCACAGTATGAATTATCAAGGCTGTCTATGCAACACAAGTGTCAGTGGGACACACAGAAAAAAAAATAGATCACAAGAACAAGATTAGCTCTCAAAAGAGCTGTTGTGGGGTCCTATTTTAGCAATAAGAATCAGCAAGGAGCAAGATAAGAAGCCTACAAGAGCCTAACTAATCTTTCCCTATGAGAGTCTGCAGCAGCTGTCCCTTCTCTATTTACTGCAGGCACATGAGTGAGTAAAATGGCCAGCGATGCTTGCCTTTTATAAGGGGGGAGGGGGGAGGGAGTGTAGCCTGACTGGCTACAATGAGCCTGCTGACTGTGATGTAGAGGGTCAAAGTTGATCATAATGGTGCACTATGGGGGCGAATCGAACTTCCGTGTGAGAAAACGTGGAAAAGCCACCGCGTGTGCTCAGAACAAGGCGGCTGATTCCGCATCCAACGCGGCGGTTTGCACGCGTAGGCCTACATCTGCCAGTATGGCTGAACGCGGAGAAAAAGCCGCATGCCCTGATAGCGGTGCAGCTGGTTCCGCGTCCAGCGCGGCGGGTGGTACGCAAGACATGTCTGGTGTGGCTGGGACTGATGGTCCACACAGGTTCAGAAGGACGCGCGTGCGTGCTGAGAGCCAGAACTTTTATGACAGCCAGAAGGGAGTCAGCTGACCAAGCCGGTCAGCTGACGATTCAACCAGTTCCCATTGGTCCAGCACTTAGGGGAGGTGCTGGAGAGCGCTGGGCTATATATACTGGGTGCTGGTCATTCGCTGGTTGTCTGCCGTTGCGATCACTACGTGGAAGCACTCAGACTTTATTGTCAGAATCTGTGTTATCATTCTGTTATACTTCAGACTAGTTCCAGGGTGTTGATGATCAAGGACCTCACACCCAAGATTAGGGACTTGTGTTACCATTCTGTTATACTTCAGACTAGTTCCAGGGTGTTGATGATCAAGGACCTCACACCCAAGATTAGGGATTTGTGTTACCATTCTGTTATACTTCAGACTAGTTCCAGGGTGTTGATGATCAAGGACCTCACACCCAAGATTAGGGACTTGTGTTACCATTCTGTTATACTTCAGACTAGTTCCAGGGTGTTGATGATCACGGACCTCACACCCAAGACTAGGGACTTGTATTATCATTCTGTTATGTGTCAGACTAGTTCCAGGGTGTTGATGATCACGGAGCTCACACCCAAAGACTAGGCATTGTTTATTATCTGTTATGACTTTCTGCTTTCCTGACCACTCTTCTGTTCACTGATTCGGTACTACGCTATATCTGATACTCTGTTGCCAAACCCTGCTTGCCTTAGGATTACCGAATCAGCCTCCTGTCTTTGTACTTTGTATGTCCGTGTGTTGCCGACCTGGCTTGTCCGACCTTGAGAGCTATCTCATCAGTTAAGAGATAGTTCACAGATCAGTCAGTGACATCCTCCTATTGGTGTCACTCACGCTCTGGTCCTTTCCTCTCCCAGTCTGACTCCTCCCTGCGGGAGATTCTCAGGCTGTTGAAAGGTACTCATACTCTAGGCAGTATTCCTTACTGCCTTTGTACCTGTCCTCCTGATATTGTTCTCAAAGTATTACTGTTACACCGATCGTTACATTCCGGTAAAGTTTGCAGTTCTCCGCGATCGCAACCCCTTGGAAGTTCACCTGGAACCGTTTGCCGGCGAACCATTCTGGCCATCTCTACGCTAGAGATGTTTTATGTGTAAGGGTACAAATCTTATCCCAGTCTTCAGGCGTGAAAGTTGTTTGTAGGTCTGATTCCCATTTAGAAATAAGTGGCAAGGCAGCTCCTTTGGTGAGGGTAAGAAGTATAATTTGGTAGACTAGGGATAATGTGTGCTCTTGTGGTTCTGTATTCAAACAGAGTGATTCAAATGGTAAAAGTTTTCGATTGATGGGTGACTTAGGATTTAGCAAGTTATAGAAACAGGAGATTTGTCTCTGAAATATACATGAAAACTTAGAAAGTTTGGTGCGAGACCTGAGCCTGAGGGAATGGGGATGGTCCCTGAAGTATTGATGTGTCTAACTTGGGGCCAATTTTCTCTGGCGAGATGAAGAGTGTGAGAACTTTGCAATCCAAAATTCTGGGCTGTCCAGGAGGATTGTTAAGGGGCTTGAAACAGTTGATAAATTGTATTTTGTAGCTAATTTATCCCAAGCTTTAAGAATTATATTTGCCCACCAAGAAAGTTTGTCAGATTGTGGACGGTGACTTTTGGGTATCCAGGGGTATGCCCTGGGATCTAGGCCACTGATGTCATTTTCTAATATTACCCATTGTTTGTGGGAACTGTTTTGAAACCAATCTATAATTTCTGTGAACATTACGGCTTTGTAATAGCGCATCAGGTCTGGTAATCCCGTTCCGCCATCATCTTTGGCTGCACATAAGAGAGAGTATTTAATTCTTGTTTTTTGATTTGTCCAAACAAATTGTAAGATTTTAGATTTTAGTTGTTTAAAGAAGGAATTGGGGATTATGAGAGGGATGGTTTGGAAGAGGTAGAGTAAACGTGGAAGTATATTAATTTTTATCATATTCAATCTACCTGCCCAGGAAATGAACAGGGAGTGCCATCTTTCCATATCCTGTAAGATTTTGTGTATTAATGGAGGATAGTTGAGTTGTAAAAGATTGTTTGGATTTATTGGAATGTTGATTCCTAGGTATTTGATGTGAGTTTGTTGAATAACAAATGGAAAGGATTGACAAATAATCCTGATATGGGAGGAGTTTAGGTTGATTGGGAGAATTTCAGATTTGGTGGTACAGGTAGTCCTCGGTTAACGAACGAGATAGGGACTGTAGGCTTGTTCTTAACCTGAATCTGTTCTTGAGTCAAAACAGTGTCACAGCAAGTGCCGGATTGCGGTGATTTAAATGTTTTAACCTCCTTAGCATTCTGGACGAGCTGAGCTCGTCCAGTAACGCCGGAGGGCACCGCTCAGGCCCTGGTGGGCCGATTTGAATATTTTTTTTTGAAACACACAGCTAGCACTTTGATAGCTGCATGTTTCTCCGATCCCCGCCGCTCGCCACCGATCCGCTGCATAATAGCCCCCCCCCACCCCGTGCGCATCCTGGCCAATCAGTGCCAGGCAGCGCTGAGGGGTGGATCGGGACTCCCTGTGACGTCACAACGTTGATGACGTCGATGACGTCATTCCATTCATCGCCATGGCGACGGGGGAAGCCCTGAAGGAAATCACGTTCAGAACGGGATTTCCTGATGGGCATGATCGCCGGCGGCGATCGGAAGGGTGGGAGGGAGGAAGCAGGGAGGGGGGAATCATGTAGCTAGCGCTAGGCTAGCTACATGATTAAAAAAGAAAATTAGGTTACAAAAACGATCAGAACGCCAGGGAGGTTAAAGTACATTTACATTTATATAAAGATGCCATGTGTGTGGGGAGGTGAGCAGATACATACTGCACACCTCCCATGTCCTGGCGTCACCCTCCACCTGCAAAGAACCTCTGTGTTGCTATAAGCAGATCCGCGCCCTCTGACCCGGATACTGTACTGCACTGCGCATGCGCAGTATGCCAGGTCGCCTCTTGGCCTGCGTCAGAAGGTGAAGATCTGTTTAGCGAGACAGAGGTTTTTTATGCAGAGGGTGAAGCCAGGACATGGGAGGTGTGCAGTATGTATCTGCTCACCTCCCCACACACACATGGCGTCATTAGATCAATGTAAATGTACTTAAAAACATTTAAATCTCTGCATTTCGGTGCTCGCTGTGATGTCATCAATGGGGCAGAGAAATCGTCGGGTGGTTCGTATCGGCGGGGCGTTCGTAAAGCGAGCTTTCGAAACCCGAGGACTACCTGTATTTGCCTTGAAGTTACTAAGTTTGCTAAATCTGTCTATTTCGCGCATAATGTTTGGTAATGTTGTCGTCGGTTGGGTAGCATATAACAGGACGTCATCTGCATACATAGATGTTTTGTAGGAGTGATGGGATATTTCTATGCCTTTAATTGATGGATTGTTTTGAATGGCATTTGCAAAGTGTTCCATTGTGATTATATATAAGAGTGGCGATAAGGGGCAGCCCTGTCTAGTTTCGTTGTGAATGTCAAAGGCGTCCGACAGGGTCCCATTAACTAATATTCTAGCTGTAGGGTTTGAGTATAGAGAGATTATTTTGTGCAGGATCTTATGTTGGAGCAATATTTGTTGTAAGGAGCCTTTCAAAAAATCCCAGTGAACCCTGTCAAACGCCTTTTCAGCATCGAGCGAGAGCAGGCACATTAGAATGTTGTGAATTTTAGCGTAATTTAATAGGGTAGTTGTTTTGAGGGTGTTGTCCCTGGCTTCTCTCTTTGGGATGAATCCAACCTGATCTGTATTAATAAGGGTAATTAGAAGAGGTTTTAGTCTTTCTGCTATCATTTTGGCATATATTTTAAGGACTACATTTAGGAGTGAAATCGGTCTGTAGCTTCCACAGTTATTTGTGTCTTTACCAGGTTTAGGAATTACCAAAATGTGTACCATAAGGGCTTGTGGGTAAAAGTTTGGGAGTCTGAGACCGCGTTAAATGCTTTTAGCATAAAGGGAGAAGCTCACATTTTAATGGTTTGTAGAATGATGCAGGAAAGCAATCAGGGCCTGGGCTTTCCCCTGATTCAGTAGATTCAATTGCATTTTTCTTGTTCTGTGAAATCTTCATTTACTGTAAGTCTTTAAATGTTTGTTCATCTTCTGTGTTGGGAGGGCGGTTTCTTGCAAGTAAGAGTCAAGTTCTTTTTGGTAGATAGGGGATGTTTTTACCGAACAGGATTTTATATTGTAGAGATTAGCATAAAATGATTTAAATGTTTCAGCTATTTCTGAGAGTGAGTGAACCTTCCCACGAGTGGCATTGATTTGAGGTATGTATGTTGAGGGTATAAACGGTTTTGTATACTTGGTTAAGCGTTTGCCACATTTATTGCTGAACTCGTAGTGGGAGCCTTGCATACAGTCTCACCATATTAATGTTTTTCTGTCAAGTATAAATAGTAAAGTCTGTCTTTTATTAGAGAGTTCGATTTCTATTGCTGGATCATTCAAGGCTTTGTGTGTAGTTTCAAGTGCATGAATTTTGTTTATCAGGCGTGGAATCCGAACTGCTCTTTTTTAATACAGGAACCATGGGAGATGAATATTCCTCTTAAAGCGTACCCAAACCAAACATTTTTTTAACTCAAAATATTTAGTTGCACCACTCTGACACATTCAAAGATAAACAAACATTTCTTCAAGCCTATGAGCATTTCAGTGCATGCTTTTCATTAGAGATGGGACGACGAATCCGGCGAATCCACGAATCCCTCGAATATTGGGAAATATTCGAGATTCGTGGATTCGAATCCCGACGCCATTTTCCACTTTACGAATCCGCCGAATTCCGACGCTGCATCGCCGCGCATCCGCCGCTCGCACTCGTCCTCCTCCGACCCGCGCCTCCTCCGACCGCCCCGCGCCTCCTCCGCCCGGCCGCCCGCATACTTTGTATCAACTCACCCGTCCAGTGGAGCGCAGACAGAGCGGCAGACCTCTCGCTGACTTCCTGGTTCCTTCTAGTGACGGCTTTTACAATGACGTCATCAGTAAAAGCCGGTCCGGCCACTAGAGGGAACCGAGAAGTAAGGACGAGGTCTGCCGCTCTGCGCTCCACTGGACATGTGAGTTGATACTTATGCAGGGGTGAGTGAGGAGGCACGGGGGACGGAGGAGGCCATGGGGGTGAGCGGAGGAGGCACAGGGGGGGAGCGACACCTACCTACCTACCACTTTACCTACCTACCTGCCACTATACCTACCTAAAGGCCCCCTATACGTACCTACCTACCTACAGGGCACTATACCTACCTACCTACAGGCCCCTATACCTACCTAAAGGCCCCCTATACTACCTACCTACCACTATACCTACCTACCTACAGGCCCCTATACCTACCTAAAGGCCCCCTATATGTACCTACCTACCTAAAGGCCCCTATACCTACCTAAAGGCCTCTATACCTACCTACCTAAAGGCCCCCTATACGTGCCTACCTACCTAAAGGCCCCTATACCTACCTACCTAAAGGCCCCTATACCTACCTACCTACATACCTACCTATACTTAAGGCCTTATACCCTGCTACCTATACTGAAGGTCCCTTTAACTACCTACCTACCTACAGGACACTATACCTACCTACCTACCGGCCACTATACCTACCTACCTACAGGCCACTATACCTACCTAAAGGCCCCCTATACGTACCTACCTACCTACCTAAAGGCCCCTATACCTACCTACCTAAAGGCCCCTATACCTACCTACCTACATACCTACCTATACTTAAGGCCCTATACCATGCTACCTATACTGAAGGTCCCTTTACCTACCTAAAGGCCCCTATACCTACCTACATACCTACCTATACTTAAGGCCTCTATATACCCTGTTACCTATACTGAAGGCCCTATACCCTGCTACCTATACTGAAGGTCCCTTTACCTACCTAAAGGCCCCTATACCTACCTACATACCTACCTATACTTAAGGCCTCTATATACCCTGCTACCTATACTGAAGGCCCATATACCCTGCTACCTATACTGAAGGCCCCTATACCCTGCTACCTATACTGAAGGCCTATATACCCTGCTACCTATACTGAAGGCCCATATACCCTGCTACCTATACTGAAGGCACATATACCCTGCTACCTATACTGAAGGCACATATACCCTGCTACCTATACTGAAGGCCCATATACCCTGCTACCTATACTGAAGGCACATATACTCTGCTACCTATACTGAAGGCACATATACCCTGCTACCTATCCTGAAGGCACATATACCCTGCTATCTATACTGAAGGCCCATATACCCTGCTACCTATACTGAAGGCCCATATACCCTGCTACCTATACTGAAGGCCCATATACCCTGCTACCTATACTGAAGGCCCATATACCCTGCTACCTATACTGAAGGCCCATATACCCTGCTACCTATACTGAAGGCCCATATACCCTGCTACCTATACTGAAGGCACATATACCTTGCTACCTATACTGAAGGCCTATATACCCTGCTACCTATACTGAAGGCACATATACCCTGCTATCTATACTGAAGGCCCCTATACCCTGCTACCTATACTGAAGGCCCATATACCCTGCTACCTATACTGAAGGCCCATATACCCTGCTACCTATACTGAAGGCACATATACCCTGCTACCTATACTGAAGGCACATATACCCTGCTACCTATACTGAAGGCCTATATACCCTGCTACCTATACTGAAGGCCCATATACCTTTCTACCTATACTGAAGGCCCATATACCTTGCTACCTATACTGAAAGCTACCGATATTGAAGGCACCAATACCTAGCTAGCTATACTGAAGGCACCTTTACCTCGCTACCTATATTGCGGGCAACTATACCACGGATCGCACAATTCGTATGTGCAGGATTCGTTAGATTCGGGATTCGAAAGGTTCGAGATATTCGAGAACCTTTTTAGATTCGGATCCGGATTCGGATTCGAAGAAATTGTGGATTCGTCCCATCCCTACTTTTCATCCTTCTCTTTTCATAATTAGGGTTATACAGGTGGCAGCCACTAGCAATTCCTCCTTTGCTGGACACCACCTACTCCTCCAGTTTGCTGGATTCTGTCCCGGCAATATGAAAGGAAGGGAGGGGTTCCTCCAATAAATGTCAAATATTTTATATTTGTCATCATGCAGCTGAAAAAAGGCTGCTATTTATTATTATAATTTAGAAAATAGATTTTATTTCTGAAATCTTGTATTTTTAATTTGGGTCCAGTTTAAGGTGCATTTTAGTGCTTCCCATTTAAAGGGTGCTGGAGTAGGGTAATTTTTATGTGTGTGTTGAAAGGTAGAAATTGCTTTTTTATGTGATCGGAGCATGCAAGGTCTGAGAGGAGATTATTATTTAGTCTCCAGTTGTAGTGTTGTTTGGTTTGGTTTGTGAGGTATATGGAACATGTCACCAACAGTCCAATAGTCTATGGGGAATAAAAATATGGTCCAACCTGGAGTAGGATTTATGTAGCCCAGAAAAGAAAGTGTAGTCTCTTTCGGATGGGTGCAAAGTTAATCAAATATTAATTATATTTAATTGTTTGAGACTATCTTTGATTTTGAGTAATATCTATGTGTTTAGATAATACTGGACGATTGGTAGTAGAGTCTTTTTGTGGTGATAGGTATAGGTTTAGGTCAGCTCCCAGGATAATATGTCCTTCTGCAAAAGTCGAAAATTTCTCTAGATATGTTAGGAGTACCGATCCTTGTCTGTTGTTGGGTAGATACATGTTCACTAGCGTAAAGATTTTGTTATTGTGGGTGAGTTTGAGGAAAAGGTATCTCCCCGCCTGGTCTATCACTGTGTCTAAAATGGTACATGGAACGTTTTGTGGATACCTATTGATACTCCCTTAGATTTTGAATGCGGGTTGGTACTATGGGACCAAATTGTAAAATGTCTGTTTGGTTTTAAAGGTATTTGTCCTGATTTAAAGTGAGTTTCTTGGAGTAATACAATGGAAGTGTGGAGCTTATGTAACTGGTATAGGATTTGTGATCTTTTATTAGGTTGATTTAATCCATTGACATTCCAAGTAGTAATGGTTAGTTTACCCATTGTCATAGATGGGAATTATTTGTGCATTTGTAAAACCGACGGAGCCTGGGGACAGGAAAGGAAAGAGAGTGGAAGAGAGAAGGCCGAATCAACATTTTATTACTTAGAGATAATTGAAAATGTGCTGCAAAAAAAAAAAAAGAAAACATTTAGTATCCTGTAATATCCAATGATTTAATGAACAAATCTGGGAATGTCAGAAATGTATTTCAATAAATTACTAAAATGAACCTGAGCTCAGTACTTAAAAATAAGACTGAACTGACAATTGGTGAATTTAAAACAAAGCTGAGGTAAAGTTTTCTGATTCAAAACAGTGGATTTCTGCCTCTAAGCATCTGTTTGTAATGTTGTTTACAGAGGAATTAGTGGGGCGATATATGGAGATGGCTTCTACTGGCAACTGAAGGGTAATAATCAGGGATCTAGTCCTGGGAAAAGAAGTGAGTGGACTCACCTCGAAAAACACGCCAAAAAAACGGGCGTGGTCAAGCATAATGTGGGCATGGTCACGGGTGGGGCCAAATATACATGACCTTAGCAGTGATGTAAAAGGTCTGCCGGGGAAGTTTGAGCTCTGCCGTAGTGTATCCCCCCAAAATAGATGCAATCTGACAGCATTTCACCAAAAAGACACATAATCTGGTAGAAGTTCCTCCAAAATACAGATAATATGGCAGTAGTTCCCCCAAAATAGACAATGTGGCAGCAGCAGTTCCCCCAACATACACATAATTTGGAAGCAGTTCCCCAAAATACATGAAACCTGGCAGCGGATCACCCAAAATACACGTAACACCCAACATACATATAATCTGGCAGCAGTGGTCCCCCAAACATACACAATCTGGCAGCAGTTCCCCAAAATACGTGTAATCTGGCAGCAGACGTTCCCCTAACATACACATAATCTGGCAGCTGTTCCCCAAAATACATAACAGCGGTTCCACAAAAATGCAGATAATCTGACAGCAGTTCCCCTAAAATAGGTACCCCCAGCATAGGTAGCCAGGTCTATAGGTGTACCCAGTATAAGTAGCCATGAGTATAATAGTCCCAGTATATGTAGCCAGAGGTATATGTGCCTAGTATATATAGCCAGAGTTATATGTCCCCAGTATATGTAGCCAGGGGTATACGTGCCCAGTATATGTAGCCAGGGGTATACATGCCCAGTATATGTAGCCAGGTGTATATGTGCCAGTATATGTAGTCAGGGGTATTTGTCCCAGTATATGTAGCCAGGGGTATATGTGCCCAGTATATGTAGCCAGGGGTATGTGTCCCCAGTATATGTAGCCAGGGATGTATATGTCCCCAGTATATGTAGCTAGGGGTATATGTGCCCCAGTATATGTAGCCAGGGGTATATGTGCCCCAGTATATGTAGCCAGGGGTATATGTGCCCCAGTATATGTAGGCAGGTGTATATGTGCCCAGTATATGTAGTCAGGGGGTATATGTGCCCAGTATATGTAGTCAGGGGTATATGTGCCCAGTATATGTAGTCAGGGGTATATGTGCTCAGTATATGTAGGCAGGGCAAGTGTATATGTCCCCAGTATATGTAGGCAGGGCAGGTGTATATGTCCCCAGTATATGTAGGCAGGGGTATATGTGCCCAGTATATGTAGTCAGGGGGTATATGTGCCCAGTTTATGTAGTCAGGGGTATATGTCCCCAGAATAAGTAGTCATGTGTCCCCCCCAGCATGAGGGGAGCAGCGGAGTGGAAGGAAAGCTGTGAGCAGCGGTGGGGGAGGGCGGACATCTCCCCCCCCTCACTTTGGGGCTCTCCTTCCCTCACTCTCCCCTCCAGAAGTAATGTGCGGGCAGCCGGCACCGGGCGGGACTTACCTCTCCTCGTCATCGGAACACCGGATCTGCGTGCCGCAAGTCTGGTCTGGTCCAGACCAGAGCAGCGGCACGCAGATCCAGCGCCGGAACAAGGAGAGGTAAGTCCCACCCGCTGCCGGCTGCCCGCACATTACTTCTGGAGGGGAGAGCGAGGGAAGGAGAGCCCCAAGGTGAGGGAGGGGGGCGGAGATGTCCGCCCTCCCCCACCGCTGCTCACAGCTCTCCTTCCACTCCGCTGCTCCCCTCCACAAATGCCAGGTGGAAAGGCGTCCACCCTCGGAAAATAGTAAGTGGACGCCATCCCCCAGCGTCCACGCACCACTCAACCCCTGGTAATAATCAAGAACTGAGTATATCTGAAGAATGGGATAACACAGACATAAACTAAACACATGTATACAATCTTTCCTCAAAAGACAGAAAACAAATACCTTTTCACTCTAAGAGCAGAAATTTGACTAGTTGTTCTGAGAAATTGCTTCAATGTTGCTTGTTTTCTTCATGTGTCTTTAATAAATCATCATTAATGTGGTTTGAAATATTGAAATATTTAGGAATGGACTTTGAGGCGCCTGGAGGTGGACTATTTAGATGTTTAGAACATCTAATTTAATTGGTTAAGGACTAAAGTGCCCATTCATCAAGCAATAATGGGCAGTTCCACCAAGAGACAGATCTCTGTGGTGGAATCTTTGTTGGAGAGAGTTCTGGTTGGAGAGAGTCAATTTCACAATGAAATCTTTTGGGATTTTGGGAATATAGCCTCATGACATTGGAGTCTGGCCAACCTGCACAACCCCAAAATGTTTATGCCTCCCAGTGCCCGTGCATTGTAATCTCACCAGTCCAGCTGCATGGACCCCTGGTCTTTTCCGTTCTCTCCTCCAAGCACTGCCTTCACACTAAGCACCACATGGTGGTGCATATACCACATGGCTTGTGTGTGACTTCACACACCTGGCTGCACTCAGTGAAGAGGGAGTGGGAATATTTACATCACAATGTCGCATGCCGTTACCAAAATTATCAAATCAGATAGTTGGTCGGGCACAATATGCCAGCTTTCAGTTAAAGTCAGTCCTGGGTTTGGCATGCTTATTAGTTAGTATTAGTTTGCAGAACCTTTGAGCTAAGCTAGTTTTGATGGTAGGTAAGGTGATAGGTTAGTAGTAGAGACTGTTTATATATTAAGGTTATGATTAAGTTTAAATAAAAGGGCTAGAGAGTACTTTTTCAGTGAAAAGATTAAGGTTAGGTTAAAATTTTGGATCAAGGCATGGGAAATTAAGACTAGTAAAGGCTTGATATTAGAGACAAAACGTATTATATCTGTTAGGAATCTGTGAAATGCAGAGTCACAGTAGATCACTAAAACTGACCCTACATTATTCGATTTGTAATCAATTGTGAAACAAATAAATTCTTCCTCTTAATTAAAAATGGTAAGGTTGATTGAATTTTAATGGATCAAATGCCCATATACAGGAATCAACATCTAAAAGCTTTTCAGCACTAGATTAATCAGGGTCAATCTTGGTATGCAGTCAGCTAGCTTGCTCCAAATCATGTAATTGACTGATTATTGATTGAAATCCAACAGATTGCACTTGATTCCTGCATTGATAGAAATTTTCTACCCTGTCCAATATCGCAGGGTTTGATTTTTTGGGCAAAAACGATCATTGGTGATTGATAAGAAATTAACTGCAAGAATCAATTTCTGTGCAAGTTGATTAATAAATTGCTGAAAATGATCAATCTGACATGAAAATCAAAACATGTATGACTGCCATTAGTACACTTATAAGGTGCCTCTTGGTATAGCAAAACTAATGATTCTTCTCTGGCCAGAATCTATTTCCTACCACACATAACACATAGATTTTCAATAGATTCCAGCAGGGAATCTATTGAAAATCAATCAAGTCATATCATTGCACTGTTCAATGTAGAAGAATGCTATGAGCTGACTATTGACCACTACCCCAATTGACCTAATCTTCCATCCGGTCCGATTGATCAAAAATCGATCAAAAATCATTTTGGAAATTGATTCCCAGCAGATTCGATAACATTAATTGAATGTGAAAGGAAATTTGATAAGTGTATTGACATCTTCAAACTAGTCTGCATGTAAACATAGAAAACATATTTATGTAAAATAAAATCATTGAGACTGTTCAAGTTTGCTGCTAGTCAATGAAATAGTGCTTGGCCCTTTTTAATTTAACTTTTTTCCTAAATTTATTCATAGGAGGTAATTTTTTTCCTCGATTTCCTTGCTGGTGGCTTAAAAGGCTTTGTAATGATAGGGTTTGAAAATACCCCCTAGAAGAAGACTTAGGACAAAAGGGTAATTGAATAAGGACCCTTATGTAGTAAATAATACATTTTGGCATTGTAACAACACAGAAGAGTATAAAATACTGTACTTGCTTACAGAGAAATTGAAGTTTTGGAGATGCATAGCTCCCTGAAAATTGAAATATAGAGATACTCTTTTTATTTACATTAAATTGCACCAAGACTTGACGAGTACCGATTTATGTTTGTAGTAATTTTCATAAAGGCAAACATTTTGGTTGGGACTCGGGAGGCTTGACAGTTGATTTTTTTTTTTTTTTTTTGCCTTTGTAACTTTTTTTTTTCTGGCTGCAAAATGCTTCAGTATAGCATAGCTGTCAGTCTATTTCTGATCTTTGTCAAAAATGGAATGGTGGGGGAAGGCAAACCTTTCTGATTAAATGGTGCTTTGTCTGCTAATCACTGACAGTGTCTAATGCTAGGTACACACCATACATTTTTGATAAATTAGATAAATTCCGTCATGTCTCATATAATTTCCGAACATTTTTCTGGTCGATTTCTCATAGAAGTAAATGGAAATTGATAAGAAAAGATAAGAGGCTCGAGCGGAAAATCGAGCGGAAAATCGATCAGAGAATCGATCAGATGGAAAATCAACCCCAAAAAATGCATTGTGTGTACCTAGCATAACACCTGAAAGCATGTGTATTCAGCTCCTAACAACATCACTGCATAGAGCAGAGATAGAATCGGCCCTGCCAAAGTAAAGCTACAGGGCAAGTATAAACTTTTAATTGCGTGACCTAAAAAAAAAATGTTGACAAAATGAGCTTCTGTTCACAGTGGCTCTTAAAGGGTTAAATAGTCTTCATTTTACACAAAAAGATTCAGTGTGAAGACCTGGGAATTCTGAACAAGATAATTTGCATATGATGTATTGCATATGACAACTGCTGAGCATGAAAACTACAAATTCAACTAATTAGTGTTTTTAGTCCATGTTTCACATTACTGCTCATTTTATCATTGACAACTGTTATGCATTTTTATTATATAGCATAAATTGCAAGGGGTTGCCACCACAGGTAACACATACTATCTCTCTCTCTCTCTCTCTCACTCTCTCTCTCTCTCTCTTTGAATCATTAATCTCACTGCTCTGAAGAAGCACGAGTTAAATATGCTTATGCGTGCAACTTTAATATAGAGCGGGCACGATAGGCGTGCTACTGGCAGCATAGTTTGCGATCTTAACCCATTCACGTTCCGTTGTTTTCACTTGAGAAATGTTCACCTCCCATTCATTAGCCTATAACTTTATCACTACTTATCACAATGAACTGATCTATATCTTGTTTTTTCCGCCACCAATTAGGCTTTCTTTGGGGGGTACATTTTGCTAAGAGCCACCATACTGTAAATGCATTTTAACAGGATGAATACGAAAAAAACGGAAAAAAAATCCTTATTTCTCAGTTTTCAGCCATTATAGTTTTAAAATAATACATGCCTCCATAATTAAAACTCACGTATTGTATTTGCCCATATGTCCCAGGTATTACACTGTTAAAATTATGTCCCTATCACAATGTATGGCGACAATATTTTATTTGGAAATAAAGGTGCATTTTTTCCCTTTTGCATCTATCACTATTTACAAGTTTAAAATAAAAAAAAATATAGAAATATTTCATCTTTACATTGATATTTAAAAAGTTTAGACCCTTAGGTAAATATTTACATGTTTGTTTGTTTTTTTATTGTAATGTTTTTTTTTTATATTAAACATTTTATTTGGGTAGTTTTGGGAGGGTGGGATGTAAACAATTGGTTTATAATGTAAATCTGTGTTGATTTTTATTTTTTGTTACTTTTAGTTGTAGTATTACTTTTTGGCCACAAGATGGCGGCCATGAGTTTGTTTACATGACGTCACTCTAAGCGTAACACACGCTTAGAGAGATGCATGGGGGAGGTGACAGCCAGAAAAGGCGCAGCTTCTGAGAGAAGCTGTCGCTTTTCAGCGGGGGAGAGGAATCAGTGATCGGGCACCATAGCCCGATTCACTGATTGCCTGGCTAACGAACCGCGGGCCGGGAGCGCGCGTGCACGCGCGCGATCGGCCATGGGAGTGCGCGGTAGCGCGCATGGTTCCTGGACGTAGTCCCTACATCCAGGAACCAAATAGGTTAAGCAATGACCGCACCTTGTACGTGCCACCGCTGCCACGCGATAGTGATGTATCGCGGCCACTACTATGCTTCAGCTCAGAAAGATTAATGTATCTATGTATCTGATCTATCTATCTATCTATCTATCTTCATTTTTTAAATAATTGCATTTCTATGCAATTCTACCTTTATATCATAGTCACATATATAGTAAAATGTTTACCTAATCGAGGTCTAGCTACATGAAAAACTTGTGAACAGGCACAAGGATTAGGCAACATCAAGGGGGGGGGGGGGGTAAGGGTTAGGCACCTCCCCTCTCCTTAGGTAAATATCTGTTTGTTTATTTTCATTTCACTTCACATTAGCTTTAACAAATTTAATGCAGTATCTGATAGAAAAGTAACAAAGATAGATTTCAGCAGATTTATTTTATCTTAGACTTGTGTTTTATCTTTTTCTTGTGTGCAATAAATCCTGGTTAACTAATCTTGTACTCTAGTAAAGATCTATATTTAATCATCTCTAATGTTTCCTGATATTGAGATTCTGTGCTGCACAATAAGTAAAGTTTCATCCATAAAATAAAATATTCTTTAGAGCTTGACCAGTCTCTTGTCTTGCTATGCATACAGTAGAACATGTACTATTTTCAGTCCACTAGTTGCTCTTGTGAGACCATCAGTAGCAAATGGTTCTACATTGATCTGAAAGACAAAAAAGTTTAAAGCATGTGTTTTATCCACAAAGTCTCGAAAGGTGTCTCGAAAGTCACACAAGAATTTTTCACAAACCTGTTCAGAATGACTTCAATGCTTAAAAGGTCACTTATTTTTTGCATTCACACAGAACCTACAAACACATTAATACTTCCCACAGGAAAAATGTATAAATCTATGCATTATTTCAGTGTTTTCTGTAAGAGCTTGCAGAATGAGATATTTTTTAACATAATGAATATAGGCATTAGGAAGTGAAATACATTATTATTTTTGTTCACATATTTGTGCGGTGGCCAAGACCTCCAAAAGCTTTTATTTTATGTCTTTCAAAGATTACATTTAAGATAGTCTATACAGAAAATAAATCTTTCCATTGAAGAGAATGTAGCTTCACTGAAATGGGGTATACCTTCAAAATTGATTATTTCGTGCTTGTTTGCGAGAGACACTTCCTTGAACTACGGCCTTCTGCTGTTAAACAGAAAACCTTGAAAACCTTGAAAATTAATTGGAGTGAGCATTTAAAATGAATACTTTTCTAAATGTTTCTGCTCTTCATAGGTTATCGTCCATTAATGTATTTTAGGCAAAATTCCACATTTGATTAAAAATATCATGCTGTATTTCAGTGCTACACAAGCCATTTTTGCAGTATAATATTATTAAAATGTATAATTTCATTTCAACTAGCAAAGAGCTATATGGGTTTAACATTCAAATTGCTCAGCAAGTCAAATAATATTTTCCGACCACAAACTCAGTATTTAAAGTAAACCTGAGATTGCAAAATAAAAAGATTTTATACACACCCGGGGCTTTCTCCAGCCCCATGAGCACGGATGCATCACTCGCCATTCTCCTGAGTGCCTCCATTTGACTGCAATCAGCCCAGGTAATCTGTCTCAGTTGCGCCAGTTAGCTCTTATGCACATGCGTGGCCCCTCCACTGACTAGCACGACTGAGTGAGATTACCAGGACTAATTGCAGCCGAATGGAGGCACTCGGGTGGACATTTAGCTACATCAGTGCTCATGGGGCTGGAGGAAGCCCAGGGTGAGTATAAAATCTTTTTATTTTGCCATATCAGGTGCACTTTAATTTGAGTTCTCTTAACCACTTAAAACTACAGTGTTGTTTCACCTTTTGCATCCAAGCAACTTTCACCTCCCATTCATTTGCCAATAACTTTATCACTACTTATCACACTGAAATGATCTATATCTGTTTTTTTCACCACCAATTAGGCTTTCTTTGGGTGGTACATTTTGCAAATAATTATTTCTTTCTAAATGCATTTTAACGGTAATATTAAGAAAAAAATTGAAAAAAATAATTATTTCTCAATTTTCATCCATTATAGCTTTAAAATAATACATCCTACCATAATTAAGATCCACATATTTTATTTAACCATTTGTCCCAGTTATTATACCATTTAAATTATGTCCCTATAACAATGTATGGCGTCAATATTTTATTTGGAAATAAAGGAGCATTTTTTCAATTTGCGTCCATCACTATTATTATTTAAAAAATTATAGTAATATGCTCTCTTGACATGCATATTCCAAAAGTTCAGACCCTGAGGTAACTATTTATGTTTTTTTTTTATTGTATTTTTTTTTATTGTTTTTAAATTAAAAATTTTATTTGGGTTTTTTGGAGTGTGCCGGGAAGGTAAACAGGTAATTTTAAATGTAATTGACTGTGTATATATATAAAAAAAATGTATGTAGATGTAGTTTTACTATTTGGTCATTTTTTGTTTTTTCATCCTGTAAGCGAGAGTTCTCACTTACAGGAACTGAAGGGATGACGTGAAAATCATGGCTTTTTTGAGAAGTCATCAGTTTTTCATACAGAGACATAGATCAATGAATGGGAACTGTGTACCCATTTATTGACCTCCAGGGCCGCGGAAGGCAGTGGGAGCGTGTGCGGGAGCGTGCCCGGCTTGGCGACAACAAGGCAGGCTATTTGGACAGATATATCCATCTAGATAGACCTAAGTGGTTAAAGCCCTGTAACTGCCCTATTCCTTGTATTGCAACACACTAAAGCTAATCAGGAAATTACCGTATGTTTCAGACTATAAGACGCTCCAAAAAATGCATTTAGGTTTAGAGGACAAGAACCAGGGGAAAAAAAATATATACGGTACTAAACCTGGTGAATCCATGATAAAGGGTCATATTGTGGGTTTGCTTCCTTTTACCTCATGCCCCCTTGTACCTCTTGTGTCTTCATGTGTCCTCCTCTGTCCCCTTGTGTCCTCCTGTGTACCCCATGTGTCCACCTCTGTCCTCCTTGTGTCCTCCTCTGTGCCCCTTTGTGCCCCCCTGTGTCCTCTGTTTGTCTCTCTGTGTCCTCCTTTGCATGGGCACATTACAGGGAGTCCCCAACATTACGACGGGTTGAAGGTTCGTATTGGCAGTAGTGTTGGGCGAACACCTGGATGTTCGGGTTCACGAACGTTCGCCGAACATGGCCGCGATGTTCGGGTGTTCGCACCGAACTCCGAACATAATGGAAGTCAATGGGGACCCGAACTTTCGTGTTTTTTAAAGCCTCCTTACATGCTACATACCCCAAATTTACAGGGTATGTGCACCTTGGGAGTGGGTACAAAAAGAAAAAAAATTAGCAAAAAGAGCTTATAGTTTTTGAGAAAATCGATTTTAAAGTTTCAAAGGGAAAACTGTCTTTTAAATGCGGGAAATGTCTGTTTTCTTTGCACAGGTAACATGCTTTTTGTCGGCATGCAGTCATAAATGTAATACAGATGAGAGGTTCCAGGAAAAGGGACCGGTCGCGCTAACCCAGCAGCAGCACACGTGATGGAACATGAGGAGGGTGGCGCAGGAGGAGAAGGCCACGCTTTGAGACACAACAACCCAGGCCTTGCATGCGGACAAGAAGCGTGCGGATAGCAATTTGCTTTTTGTCGGCATGCAGTCATAAATGTAATACAGATGAGAGGTTCCAGGAAAAGGGACCGGTAACGCTAACCCAGCAGCAGCACACGTGATGGAACAGGAGGAGGGCGGCGCAGGAGGAGAAGGCCACGCTTTGAGACACAACAACCCAGGCCTTGCATGAGGACAAGAAGCGTGCGGATAGCAATTTGCTTTTTGTCGGCATGCAGTCATAAATGTAATACAGATGAGATGTTCCAGGAAAAGGGACCGGTAACGCTAAGCCAGCAGCAGCACACGTGATGGAACAGGAGGAGGGCGGTGCAGGAGGAGAAGGCCACGCTTTGAGACACAACAACCCAGGCCTTGCATGCGGACAAGAAGCGCGCGGATAGCAATTTGCTTTTTGTCTGCATGCAGTCATAAATGTAATACAGATGAGAGGTTCCAGGAAAAGGGGCTGGTAACGCTAACCCAGCAGCAGCACACGTGATGGAACAGGAGGAGGGCGGCACAGGAGGAGAAGGCCACGCTTTGAGACACAACAACCCAGGCCTTGCATGAGGACAAGAAGCGTGCGGATAGCAATTTGCTTTTTGTCGGCATGCAGTCATAAATGTAATACAGATGAGAGGTTCCAGGAAAAGGGACCGGTAACGCTAACCCAGCAGCAGCACACGTGATGGAACAGGAGGAGGCGCAGGAGGAGAAGGCCACGCTTTGAGACACAACAACCCAGGCCTTGCATGCGGTAAAGAAGCGTGCGGATAGCAATTTGCTTTTTGTCGGCATGCAGTCATAAATGTAATACAGATAAGAGGTTCTGTAAAAAGGGACCGGCAATGCTAACCCAGCAGCAGCACACGTGATGGAACAGGAGGAGGCGTAGGAGGAGAAGGCCACGCTTTGAGACACAACAACCCAGGCCTTGCATGCGGACAAGAAGCGTGCGGATAGCAATTTGCTTTTTGTCGGCATGCAGTCATAAATGTAACACAGATGAGAGGTTCCAGGAAAAGGGACCGGTAACGCTAACCCAGCAGCAGCACACGTGATGGAACAGGAGGAGGCGCAGGAGGAGAAGGCCACGCTTTGAGATACAACAACCCAGGCCTTGCATGCGGACAAGAAGCGTGCGGACAGAAATTTGCTTTTTGTCGGCATGCAGTCATAAATGTAATACAGATGAGAGGTTCCAGGAAAAGGGACCGGTAACGCTAACCCAGCAGCAGCACACGTGATGGAACAGGAGGAGGCGCAGGAGGAGAAGGCCACGCTTTGAGACACAACAACCCAGGCCTTGCATGCGGACAAGAAGCGTGCGGATAGCAACTTGCTTTTTGTCGGCATGCAGTCATAAATGTAATACAGATAAGAGGTTCCATAAAAAGGGATCGGTAACGCTAACCCAGCAGCAGCACACATGATGGAACAGGAGGAGGCGCAGGAGGAGAAGGCCACGCTTTGTGACACAACAACTCAGGCCTTGCATGCGGACAAGAAGCGTGCGGATAACAACTTGCTTTTTGTCGGCATGCAGTCATAAATGTAATACAGATGAGAGGTTCCAGGAAAAGGGACCGGTAACGCTAACCCAGCAGCAGCACACGTGATGGAACAGGAGGAGGCGCAGGAGGAGAAGGCCACGCTTTGAGACACAACAACCCAGGCCTTGCATGCGGTAAAGAAGCGTGCGGATAGCAATTTGCTTTTTGTCGGCATGCAGTCATAAATGTAATACAGATGAGAGGTTCCAGGAAAAGGGACCGGTAACGCTAACCCAGCAGCAGCACACGTGATGGAACAGGAGGAGGCGCAGGAGGAGAAGGCCACGCTTTGAGACACAACAACCCAGGCCTTGCATGCGGACAAGAAGCGTGCGGATAGCAACTTGCTTTTTGTCGGCATGCAGTCATAAATGTAATACAGATAAGAGGTTCCATAAAAAGGGATCGGTAACGCTAACCCAGCAGCAGCACACATGATGGAACAGGAGGAGGCGCAGGAGGAGAAGGCCACGCTTTGTGACACAACAACTCAGGCCTTGCATGCGGACAAGAAGCGTGCGGATAACAACTTGCTTTTTGTCGGCATGCAGTCATAAATGTAATACAGATGAGAGGTTCCAGGAAAAGGGACCGGTAACGCTAACCCAGCAGCAGCACACGTGATGGAACAGGAGGAGGCGCAGGAGGAGAAGGCCACGCTTTGTGACAAAACAACCCAGGCCTTGCATGCGGACAAGAAGCGTGTGGATAGCAACTTGCTTTTTGTCGGCATGCAGTCATAAATGTAATACAGATAAGAGGTTCCATAAAAAGGGACCGGCAACGCTAACCCAGCAGCAGCACACATGATGGAACAGGAGGAGGCGCAGGAGGAGAAGGCCACGCTTTGAGACACAACAACCCAGGCCTTGCATGCGGACAAGAAGCGTGCGGATAGCAATTTGCTTTTTGTCGCCATGCAGTCAAAAATGTAATAAAGATGAGAGGTTCAATAAACAGGGACCGGAAACGCTAACCCATCACAGATGTTCATTGTTCATGTTACTTGGTTGGGGTCCGGGAGTGTTGCGTAGTCGTTTCCAATCCAGGATTGATTCATTTTAATTTGAGTCAGACGGTCTGCATTTTCTGTGGAGAGGCGGATACGCCGATCTGTGACGATGCCTCCGGCAGCACTGAAACAGCGTTCCGACATAACGCTGGCTGCCGGGCAAGCCAGCACCTCTATTGCATACATTGCCAGTTCGTGCCAGGTGTCTAGCTTCGATACCCAATAGTTGAAGGGTGCAGATGGATTGTTCAATCTGACATGTAGTCCTTGACCATCTTCTCCAGGCGATCGGTGTTGGAGGTGGATCTGCACGCTTGCTGTTCTGTGTGCTGCTGCATGGGTGTCAGAAAATTTTCCCACTCCAAGGACACTGCCGATACCATTCCCTTTTGGGCACTAGCTGCGGCTTGTGTTGTTTGCTGCCCTCCTGGTCGTCCTGGGTTTGCGGAAGTCAGTCTGTCGGCGTACAACTGGCTAGAGGAGGGGGAGGATGTCAATCTCCTCTCTAAAGTCTCCACAAGGGCCTGCTGGTATTCTTCCATTTTGACCTGTCTGGCTCTTTCTTCAAGCAGTTTTGGAACATTGTGTTTGTACCGTGGATCCAGAAGGGTATAAACCCAGTAATTGGTGTTGTCCAGAATGCGCACAATGCGTGGGTCGCGTTCAATGCATTCCTAGGCCGAAGAGGTCATAGCCTAGGGTCACAAAACCTGTTTATTTGGGCAATTTCAATGGTGGCGAGTCTGACGTACATAAATCGCAGCAATGGCCGTTAGCAACGTCTGAATCTCACGAAATGTCTCATGCAGGTAGAAGACATATTGTTAGACTTGGATTCCAAAGATGGGGTCCCTACATCTCTGCAAACCAGAGTTACAGGGGTCCAAAATTGGTAAAATCCCCCATAGGATTTCATTGGGCCTCCTATTTACCGTTCCAAAATCTCACACCATTTCAAAGGGCAATGGCTCAGTCAGCAGTGGCAAAACTCACCAGTCATGATCCCCCTAAGGGTCCCTACAATGCTAGAAAATTTGGTACTGCTGAGCCATTGCCCTTTGAAAAGATGTGAGATTTTGGAAAGTGAAATAGGGAGGCAATGAAATCCTATGGGGGATTTCACCAATTTTGGACCCCTGTAACTCTGGTTTGCAGAGATGTAGGGACCCCATCTTTGGAATCCAAGTCTAACAATATGTCTTCTACCTGCATGAGACATTTCGTGAGATTCAGACTTTGCTAACGGCCATTGCTGCGATTTATGTACGTCACCATCACTACCATTGAAATAGCCCAAATAAACAGGTTTTTGTGACCCTAGGCTATGACCTCTTCGGCCTAGGGGCCCGAAACTCACCAGTCATGTTCCCCGTAAGGGTCCCTACAATGCTAGAAAATTTGGTACTGCTGAGCCATTGCCCTTTGAAAAGATGTGAGATTTTGGAAAGTGAAATAGGGAGGCAATGCAATCCTATGGGGGATTTTACCAATTTTGGACCCCTGTAACTCTGGATTGCAGAGATGTAGGGACCCCATCTTTGGAATTCAAGTCTAACAATATGTCTTCTACCTGCATGAGACATTTCGTGAGATTCAGACGTTGCTAACGGCCATGGCTGCGATTTATGTACGCCACCATCACTACCATTGAAATAGCCCAAATAAACAGGTTTTTGTGACCCTAGGCTATGACCTCTTCGGCCTAGGGGCCCGAAACTCACCAGTCATGTTCCCCCTAAGGGTCCCTACAATGCTAGAAAATTTGGTACTGCTGAGCCATTGCCCTTTGAAAAGATGTGAGATTTTGGAAAGTGAAATAGGGAGGCAATGCAATCCTATGGGGGATTTTACCAATTTTGGACCCCTGTAACTCTGGTTTGCAGAGATGTAGGGACCCCATCTTTGGAATCCAAGTCTAACAAATGTCTTCTACCTGCATGAGACATTTCGTGAGATTCAGACTTTGCTAACGGCCATTGCTGCGATTTATGTACGTCACCATCACTACCATTGAAATAGCCCAAATAAACAGGTTTTTGTGACCCTAGGCTATGACCTCTTCGGCCTAGGGGCCCGAAACTCACCAGTCATGTTCCCCCTAAGGGTCCCTACAATGCTAGAAAATTTGGTACTGCTGAGCCATTGCCCTTTGAAAAGATGTGAGATTTTGGAAAGTGAAATAGGGAGGCAATGCAATCCTATGGGGGATTTCACCAATTTTGGACCCCTGTAACTCTGGTTTGCAGAGATGTAGGGACCCCATCTTTGGAATCCAAGTCTAACAATATGTCTTCTACCTGCATGAGACATTTCGTGAGATTCAGACTTTGCTAACGGCCATTGCTGCGATTTATGTACGTCACCATCACTACCATTGAAATAGCCCAAATAAACAGGTTTTTGTGACCCTAGGCTATGACCTCTTCGGCCTAGGGGCCCGAAACTCACCAGTCATGTTCCCCCTAAGGGTCCCTACAATGCTAGAAAATTTGGTACTGCTGAGCCATTGCCCTTTGAAAAGATGTGAGATTTTGGAAAGTGAAATAGGGAGGCAATGCAATCCTATGGGGGATTTTACCAATTTTGGACCCCTGTAACTCTGGTTTGCAGAGATGTAGGGACCCCATCTTTGGAATCCAAGTCTAACAATATGTCTTCTACCTGCATGAGACATTTCGTGAGATTCAGACGTTGCTAACGGCCATGGCTGCGATTTATGTACGCCACCATCACTACCATTGAAATAGCCCAAATAAACAGGTTTTTGTGACCCTAGGCTATGACCTCTTCGGCCTAGGGGCCCGAAACTCACCAGTCATGTTCCCCCTAAGGGTCCCTACAATGCTAGAAAATTTGGTACTGCTGAGTAATTGCCCTTTGAAAAGATGTGAGATTTTGGAACTGTAAATAGGAGGCCCAATGAAAGCCTATGGGGGATTTTACCAAATTTGGAGCCCTGTAACTCTGGTTTGCAGAGATGTAGGGACCCCATCTTTGGAGCCCAAGTCTAACAATATGTCTTCTACCTGCATGAGACATTTCGTGAGATTCAGACGTTGCTAACGGCCATTGCTGCGATTTATGTACGTCAGACTCGCCACCATTGAAATTGCCCAAATAAACAGGTTTTGTGACCCTAGGCTATCACCTCTTCGGCCTAGGAATGCATTGAACGCGACCCACGCATTGTGCGCATTCTGGACAACACCAATTACTGGGTTTATACCCTTCTGGATCCACGGTACAAACACAATGTTCCAAAACTGCTTGAAGAAAGAGCCAGACAGGTCAAAATGGAAGAATACCAGCAGGCCCTGGTGGAGACTTTAGAGAGGAGATTGACATCCTCCCCCTCCTCTAGCCAGTTGTACGCCGACAGACTGACTTCCGCAAACCCAGGACGACCAGGAGGGCAGCAAACAACACAAGCCGCAGCTAGTGCCCAAAAGGGAATGGTATCGGCAGTGTCCTTGGAGTGGGAAAATTTTCTGACACCCATGCAGCAGCACACAGAACAGCAAGCGTGCAGATCCACCTCCAACACCGATCGCCTGGAGAAGATGGTCAAGGACTACATGTCAGATGGCGTAGCTGTGTTGAACAATCCATCTGCACCCTTCAACTATTGGGTATCGAAGCTAGACACCTGGCACAAACTGGCAATGTACGCAATAGAGGTGCTGGCTTGCCCGGCAGCCAGCGTTATGTCGGAACGCTGTTTCAGTGCTGCCGGAGGCATCGTCACAGATCGGCGGCGTATCCGCCTCTCCACAGAAAATGCAGACCGTCTGACTCAAATTAAAATGAATCAATCCTGGATTGGAAACGACTACGCAACACTCCCGGACCCCAACCAAGTAACATGAACAATGAACATCTGTGATGGGTTAGCGTTTCCGGTCCCTGTTTATTGAACCTCTCATCTGTATTACATTTATGACTGCATGGCGACAAAATGCAAATTGCTATCCGCACGCTTCTTGTCCTCATGCAAGGCCTGGGTTGTTGTGTCTCAAAGCGTGGCCTTCTCCTCCTGCGCCACCCTCCTCCTGTTCCATCACGTGTGCTGCTGCTGGGTTAGCGTTACCGGTCCCTTTTCCTGGAACCTCTTATATGTATTACATTTATGACTGCATGCCGACAAAAAGCATGTTACCTGTGCAAAGAAAACAGACATTTCCCGCATTTAAAAGACAGTTTTCCCTTTGAAACTTTAAAATCGATTTTCTCAAAAACTATAAGCTCTTTTTGCTAAATTTTTTTTTCCTCTTGTACCCACTCCCAAGGTGCACATACCCTGTAAATTTGGGGTATGTAGCATATAAGGAGGCTTTACAAAGCACGAAAGTTCGGGTCCCCATTGACTTCCATTATGTTCGGAGTTCGGCCATGTTCGGCCCGAACCCGAACATCTAGATGTTCGCCCAACACTACACGTGACCCGTTCGGCCAATCACAGCGCTAGCCGAACGTTCGGGTAACGTTCGGCCATGCGCTCTTAGTTCGGCCATATGGCCGAACAGTTTGGCCGAACACCGTCAGGTGTTCGGCCGAACCCGAACATCACCCGAACAGGGTGATGTTCTGCAGAACCCGAACAGTGGCGAACACTGTTCGCCCAACACTAGCAGCAGGCAGTCAGGTAGGTAGGCAGCGTGACATAATAGCCCTGGTACCTAGCGTTGATACCAGGGCTGTAAATAAACACAACAGGAGGTCCCAGACAGCGGTCGTGCAGCCCACATCGTGTCCAATACACAACTGGGACAACACAGTTTTCAACCCGGGCACCTCAGAAAAATTAAACCTTTTTTTTTTTTTAATGGTTTACTTTTTTTTTTTACAGCAAATTACACAGATATAGCTATTGTTGGACGTAAGTTTGGTCTTCCCAAGGCTGACCAACTGCAGAAGCGCTTGGCAGTGGCGGGCCTTCACGCTGCTGCTGAGGCGGGGGGTTTGGCCAGGTGTGCCGGAGGATGGCAGAGGATCAGAGGAACCTGCTGCAGTTCCCCTGACCCTGCAGGGTGGCAACACCCACTGTGTTGCTGCTGCTGCTGTGCCCGCTGCTGCTCTCCCATCCTCACCCCCTTCCACCAAGCTGACCCAGTGGACAGTGAAGGACAGGTAGCGGCCTGTCCTGAAGCGGCTGCTCCAGGAGTCCATGGTGACGTGGACCCTTTCACCAACCGCGTGCTCCAGCCCTCGCTCCACATTGGCCATCACAAAGCGGTGCAGTGCAGGAATGGCCTTGCGGGTGAAAAAGTGTCTGCTGGGGAGCTGCCAGTCTGGGGCTGCACAAGCAAGCAGCGCACGCATGTCGCTCTCCTCCTGCATGAGCGTGTACGGCAGGAGTTGGGAGCACATGGCCCGTGCCAGCAAGCCGTTCAGCTGACGCACGCGACGGCTGCTGGGAGGCAGAGCCCTAACCACCCCCTGGAAGGACTCGCTCAAAAGGCTCTGGCGTGGCATTTTGCTGGCACGGGAATCAGCGGACACAGCAGAGGAGGCCACTGAGGACTGGCTGCCAGAACAGGCCTCAGTGTCGGCGGCAGGAGTTGCAGAGGGGGGAGGAGCAGTGCGTTTCCGCACTCCTGCTGGTGCTGCTGGAGGAGCAGGAGGGCGGGTGGCTGCTGTTGCTGCTGCTGCTGAAGGCTGTGCAGTGATGGGTGTGGTGCCACTGCCAGCACCAGATGCCTTCAGCCTCTGGAACTCCTCATGCTGGTGGAAATGTTTCGCAGCAAGGTGGTTGATGAGCGAGCTGGTGCTGAACTTTAAGGGGTCTGCACCTCTGCTCAACTTCCGCTGACAGTGGTTGCAAGTGGCGTACTTGCTGTACACTGTGGGCATGGTGAAAAATCGCCAGATTGGTGACAAAAACAACCCCCTACGGCCTGGAGCCGCTGCTGCCTGTCTCCCTGTGGTGGTTGGGGCGGGGGCTTGGGTGCGGCTGGTGGTGGTACTGGCAGATGCTGCTGCTGCTGCTGCTGAGCCTGAGACACCAGCAGGCTGTGGGACCTGCCTACTGCTGCCAATGCTTGGAATGATGCGCCTCCTTGCAAGGCCCACAAGCGCATCCTCCTCCTCCTCCTCAGAGCTGCTGATGATGACATCCCCAGGTGCTGGTGGTGGCGGCACCCAGTCTTTGTCTGTCACCACGTCATCATCATCATCATCCTCCCCCTCCTGAAACATGTCCTGCTGGGATGATGACCCCCCAAACTCCTCTCCTGATGCATGGATGGGCTGCTTGACTGTCGCCACAGTCTTGCTGTCCAATCCCTCATCCCCCAAAGTGCCCATCAGCATCTCCTCCTCCAAATCGCCAACAACAGCAGACAATACCCTGATGGTGCCTGGGGTAAAAATACTGCTGAGTGACAGGTCGCCAACTTGTGACGGTGAACTGGCCTCCTCCACAGGCCCTGCTGGGCGGCTGCAGCGAACAGGGGTGGTGGTGGTGGTGAGGGTGGAGGCCTCGGATGCAGAGCTGATGGCGGGCTGCTCATCCTCCGTCATCAGTTTCACCACAGTGTCTGCATCCTTTTCCTCAATGGGATGTTTCCGACCCGGCTGGATGAAAATAGGAGCAGGTACTACACGCTGCTGCTGCTGCTGCTGTGTCTCTGCAGCGTGAGTTGCTCCTGCTGGGCGGCGCCCAAGGCGTCCACGGCCAGTGGCTATAGGAGGAATGTTAGCCACTGACGCAGCTGCTGCTGCTGCGGAACTGTGCATGGTGGCGCGGCCGCGGCTTGCCACAATGCTGCTCCCTCTCCTCTTGATTCCCTTGCTGCCCTTCCCCTTGCCCAAACCACGCTGGCTGCCACTTCCAGACATCTTTGATGTTTTGGGCGTAAACAAAAAAGTTTTTTAAAAGGGCGGGTGAAAAAGTGGGGTACTTTAATGGAGTGGGTTGGTGGGTGAGGTGACACTAATCACTAAGTGATTAGATCGCTAAGTGATTACTAGTACAGTACTAATACAAAATACAATAATTCAGTAATCAGTGTAAGTGTGAACAGTGAACAGTGAGTGTGTCCCCTAGTACACTAACTAGAAAATACAATAATCAGTAGTAATCAGATTAAATAGAAGGAAATAGAGTGTGTGTGTGTGTACTGAGTGCACGCACACACACACGCAGGAGCTAGCCTATGAACAGTGACTGAGTGTCCCTAGTAGTAAGTAGTAAGTAAGTGTACAACTAGAAATTACAATAATCAGTAGTAATTAGAAGGAAATAGAGTGTGTGTACTGACAGTGCACGCACACACACACGCAGCGCAGGAGCTAGCCTATGAACAGTGACTGAGTGTCCCTAGTAGTAAGTAGTTACTAGTAAGTACAACTAGAAATAACAATAATCAATAGTAATCAGAAGGAAATAGAGTGTGTGTACTGTACAGACAGTGCACGCACACACACACACACACACGCAGGAGCTAGCCTATGAACAGTGACTGAGTGTCCCTAGTAGTAAGTAGTAAGTAAGTGTACAACTAAAAATTACAATAATCAATAGTAATCAGAAGGAAATAGAGTGTGTGTACTGAGTGCACGCACACACACACACACGCAGGAGCTAGCCTATGAACAGTGACTGAGTGTCCCTAGTAGTAAGTAGTTAGTAAGTACAACTAGAAATTACAATAATCAATAGTAATCAGAAGGAAATAGAGTGTGTGTACTGTGCATGCACACACGCAGGAGCTATGAACAAACAGTGACAGTGAGTGTCCTAGTACAGTTACTACAAAATACAATCACTCAGTAGTAAAGGTAGGACAGCAGAAACACTGGTATAATAAACTAACAGAGAACAGTCACAGGAGGACAGCTGCCCACACAGGCAAGGCCCTGAGGCCTAAAGCAGTGTAAGCTTGCCTGCAGCAGCTGTGTCTGTCTCTATGTAACACACAAGCTACTAACTAAAATACAATCTCTATCTAACTAACAACAATATAGGTGTGTATAGGAGGTGTATGGGAGCAAAAACGCTAGGTAGTTGACCACAATAAAGCTCTTGCTAAGCCAAAGCACAAAGGAGCAGATCTCTCTCTGTACAAAGTCAGGCAAGGACGGAAAAACGGAACATGGCAGCCGCTATTTATAGGGTAGGGGCTGGCCAGGGTCCCCCTCTGTGATTGGCTGCCGTCAGAGGGCCTGGGAGCCCTCTGATTGGCTCTAAGGACATCAATCTGGGCTATGACGCTATTCGAGCTCGGTATTCGAGCTCGAATAGCACTGTTAGCTCGAATAGCTCGAATAGTGAATGGGCTATTCGAGTTCACTCGAATAGCCCATTCGAGTAGCTGCAGCTGTTCGAGCTCGGTATTCGAGCTCGAATAGCTGAAAAAAGAGCTCGAATATTCGAGCTACTCGAATATTCGAGCTCTGCTGAGCACCACTGACGTGGATTGCTCAAAATTGGCAGAGGTCCAACATGTTGGCCCAATCGGATCCACAGAAGCTTGGCAGCTGTCCGGATGCACCTCGGTACTGCGCCGTCATGTACTGGACCACTGCACTCTTCTGCTCGCAAAAGCGTGCTAGCATGTGCAGCGTAGAATTCCAGCGCGTAGGGACATCACACAGCAAGCGATGGTGGGGGAGATTAAAGCGCTCCTGCATCTTGGCGAGTGCCCCCGAAGCAGTACTGGAATTTCTGCAATGTTTGGCCACTCGTCGCACCTTCAACAGAAGATCGGCCACGCCTGGGTATGTCCTCAGGAACCGCTGAACTACTAGGTTCATCACGTGCGCCAGGCAAGGGATGTGTGTCAGCTTAGCCAACCTTAAAGCACGAATGAGATTGCTCCCATTATCACACACAACCATGCCCGGTTTCAGGTCCAGCGGTGCCAGCCACAAATCCGCCTGTTCCTTTATTCCCCTCCAAATTTCCTCCCCTGTGTGCTGCTTATCCCCAAGGCAGATCAGCTTCAGCAACGCTTTCTGACGCATGCCAACAGCTGTGCTGCACTGCTTCCACGATCCTACTGCTGCTGGGTTAGCGTTTCCGGATGAGGTACAGCTTTGAGATGCGTTGGAGGAGAAGGAGTCAGAGAGGTAGGTGCTGCTGTTGTTGTTATCCAGTGGGAGGGACGGCGGTGCAGCTGTTTGCGGCGTGGACAACACCCGAGCCGGAGCAGGTGAGGAATCGCTGCCAGGCTCCACAAGGTTCACCCAGTGCGCGGTAAGGGAGATGTATCAACCCTGGCCGAACGCACTCGTCCAGGTGTCAGTGGTGAGGTGAACCTTGCAGGCAACGGCATTCTTCAAGCTTCGGGTTATTTTGCTGACCACATGCTCATGCAACTCAGGCACTGCAGAGCGCGCAAAGTGGTAGCGGCTGGGAACCACGTAACGTGGGATGGCCACTGACATCATGCCCTTGAAGCTGTTTGTCTCCACCACTCGATATGGCAGCATTTCGCAGGCCAGAAGCTTGGCTATGCTGGCTGTTAGTGCCACGGCCCGGGGGTCATTTGCTGGCAATTTCCTCTTGCGCTCAAACATCTCCGAGACAGACAACTGAACCGTAGGGCTGCACACTGAAGGGCTGTTGGTTGTTGTGTTTGATGAAGACTGGGAGACCTCAAGAGCACTATTCCGGAAAGTGACAGTGTCAGCGTCGTCTGATGTTTGTGAATGTTGTTGTGAACCACGCAATGGCTGGGCTACTGCTGCTGCTGAGGAGGGTCTGGTGGTGAGTCTGGTGACCCCAAGGGAGGCAGTGTTGCTGGTACCCTGTCCTGGCGCCCACAGAGTGGGATGTTTGGATACCATGTGGCAGGTCATGCTGGTGGTGGAGAGGTTGTTAATATTTTTCCCCCTGCTCAGGTGGGTCTTGCACACCTTGCAAATCACCATGGTACCATCCTCACTGCAGTCTTCAAAGAAAGGCCAGACTTTAGAGCACCTGCCATGCTGGTGATTACTGTTTGCGCCTCTTTTGCGTCTCACTTGAACTTCCACGCTTGTGGTGCCTGAAATTTCGCGCCGCCTACCTTGTGGCACAAGGCGAACTCGTGCAGCAGTGGGTTCTTCAACAGACTCATCTGTGCTGCTGCTACGACGGCGATTTTCTCCTTCACATACAAAATCTGGGTCTCTGTCAACATTGTCCATACCCTCCTTCTCTTCCATCTCCTCAAACTCGTCATATGTGATTGTGGGCGGCCGCCGTGGAGTAGAGCTCCCCAGAACAACCTCTGCGCAGCTCACTCCAACGTCGTCTTCCAGATCTTCTCGGCCGACCTCCTGCAATTGAAACCCCTCCTGCCCAACTTGCTCTGGGATTTGGGTTTCAAAGTCCTCGGACTCGCCTTGCATTTCAGTGCGCGGTGCATTTCCCACACTAAATGGTTGTGAATCCGGGCACAAAATTTCTGGCTGTTCCATTGACCTTTGAAAGGTGGAAGTTTGTTGGGCTGGGAATAGCTCCTGCGAATACCCCATTGTGTCCTGAGGAAATTCTTCGGACTGGTTATTTGGCAGTTGTGTGCGTGGTGTCGCTGCCGGTTGTGTCAGCTTTGTGCCCACTGGCTCCTTCTAACTGGCTGAGGACTCGGACCTCGTGCGTGATGTGCTGGTTCTGCTTAACCCACTGCTGGACGCTTGAGAGGTCATCCAATTAATTATCTGGTCCTGTTCTTTTGGATTTGTGAGGGTTGAGTTCCTGGACAACATGGGCGGTATTGAGTGGGTTTTCTTCGGTGCTCCACTGTGGCCTGTACGTGAACCGTCAGGGGAAACACCTCTTTCCTTGCCCCTCCCTCTTTCACAGGATTTCTTCTTCATTTCACTTATCCTTAAAGTACACACTGACTGGCAGCAGTACAGTGGCAGTACAGAAATGCTATACAGTGGCGGGTGAGCGGTGTACTACTATTCCCAGCAGCGACACAGAGCACAATGCTATACAGTGGTGGGTGAGCGGTGTACTACTATTCCCAGCAGCGACACAGAGTGGCAGTAAACACAATGCTATACAGTAGTGGGTGAGCGGTGTACTACTGTTCCCAGCAGAGACACAGAGTGGCAGTAAACACAATGCTATACAGTGGTGGCTGAGCGGTGTACTACTGTTCCCAGCAGCGACACAGAGCACAATGCTATACAGTGGTGGGTGAGCGGTGTACTACTGTTCCCAGCAGAGACACAGAGTGGCAGTAAACACAATGCTATACAGTGGTGGCTGAGCGGTGTACTACTGTTCCCAGCAGCGACACAGAGCACAATGGTATACAGTGGTGGGTGAGTGGTGTACTACTGTTCCCAGCAGCGATACAGAGCACAATGCTATACAGTGGTGGGTGAGCGGTGTACTACTGTTCCCAGCAGAGACACAGAGTGGCAGTAAACACAATGCTATACAGTGGTGGCTGAGCGGTGTACTACTGTTCCCAGCAGCGACACAGAGCACAATGGTATACAGTGGTGGGTGAGTGGTGTACTACTGTTCCCAGCAGCGATACAGAGCACAATGCTCTACAGTGGTGGGTGAGCGGTGTACTACTGTTCCCAGCAGAGACACAGAGTGGCAGTAAACACAATGCTATATAGTGTGGCTGAGCGGTGTACTACTGTTCCCAGCAGCGACACAGAGCACAATCGTATACAGTGGTGGGTGAGTGGTGTACTACTGTTCCCAGCAGCGATACAGAGCACAATGCTATACAGTGGTGGGTGAGCGGTGTACTACTGTTCCCAGCAGAGACACAGAGTGGCAGTAAACACAATGCTATACAGTGGTGGCTGAGCGATGTACTACTGTTCCCAGCAGCGACACAGAGCACAATGGTATACAGTGGTGGGTGAGCGGTGTACTACTGTTCCCAGCAGAGACACAGAGTGGCAGTAAACACAATGCTATACAGTGGTGGCTGAGCGGTGTACTACTGTTCCCAGCAACACAGAGCACAATGCTATACAGTGGTGGGTGAGCGGTGTACTACTGTTCCCAGCAGAGACACAGAGTGGCAGTAAACACAATGCTATACAGTGGTGGCTGAGCGGTGTACTACTGTTCCCAGCAACACAGAGCACAATGCTATACAGTGGTGGGTGAGCGGTGTACTACTGTTCCCAGCAGAGACACAGAGTGGCAGTAAACACAATGCTATACAGTGGTGGCTGAGCGGTGTACTACTGTTCCCAGCAGCGACACAGAGCACAATGCTATACAGTGGTGGGTGGGTGAGCGGTGTACTACTGTTCCCAGCAGCGACACAGAGCACAATGCTATACAGTGGTGGGTGAGCGGTGTACTACTGTTCCCAGCAGAGACACAGAGTGGCAGTAAACACAATGCTATACAGTGGTGGCTGAGCGGTGTACTACTGTTCCCAGCAGCGACACAGAGCACAATGCTATACAGTGGTGGGTGAGCGGTGTACTACTGTTCCCAGCAGCGACACAGAGCACAATGGTATACAGTGGTGGGTGAGTGGTGTACTACTGTTCCCAGCAGCGATACAGAGCACAATGCTATATAGTGGTGGGTGAGCGGTGTACTACTGTTCCCAGCAGAGACACAGAGTGGCAGTAAATACAATGCTATACAGTGGAGGCTGAGCGGTGTACTACTATTCCCAGCAGCGACACAGAGCACAATGCTATACAGTGGTGGGTGAGCGGTGTACTACTGTTCCCAGCAGAGACACAGAGTGGCAGTAAACACAATGCTATACAGTGGAGGCTGAGCGGTATACTACTATTCCCAGCAGCGACACAGAGCACAACGCTATACAGGGTGAGCGGTGTACTACTGTTCCCAGCAGAGACACAGAGTGGAGGTAAACACAATGCTATATAGTGTAGGTGAGCGGTGTACTACTGTTCCCAGCAGCGACACGACTGGGGGGACCCTGGCTAGCCTGGCTGGAGAGAGAACTACCCTGCCTGCCTACCCAAAGCTAAAGCCACAGACAAATGGCGGAGAAATTAGGTGGATTGGGTATTTATTTACCCGAACCACGTGACCCGTTCGGCCAATCAGAGCGCGTTCGGGTCCGAACCACGTGACCCATTCGGCCAATCACAGCGCTAGCCGAACGTTCGGGGAACGTTCGGCCATGCGCTCTTAGTTCGGCCATATGGCCGAACAGTTTGGCCCGAACACCATCAGACGTTCGGCCGAACTCGAACATCACCCGAACAGGGTGATGTTCTGCAGAACCCGAACAGTGGCGAACACTGTTTGCCCAACACTAATAGGCAGGCGTTCACAAATCAGGAACTCCCTGCATTTGGACTATAAGACGCAGTGACTTTTTCCCCCATTTCTGGGGGGAAAAAAGTGAGTCTTATAGTCCAAAAAAATTCAGTATGTCATGTCCAGGTATTTTACAATTGGGAACCTTATGGAATGGTTGTACTTGTTATCACAGTAATAGCTGAACTTGGTTTTCTAAGTTGTTTGTCTACTCACATCTCTAACTAGTCACTTGAAAATTATTCTAATTATTGTAAATGCTGGATTGGCTGCTCCATGGGCAAGTACTAATATAACAACAAAAACAGAACATTTGTAAAGCGCTTTTCTCACTGAGAACCCAAAGTGCATAAGCTTGTCTTAAATCAGTACATAGTGATGTGTACAGGGGAAAAAGTGATCATAAATTCCAGACTAAACAGGTGGCTTTTCAATTTTGATTTAGACTTGTCTAGGCTTGGAGCTGTCTTGACTAAGTTTGGCAAGGCATTCCAAAGGATAGGGAGAGCAAGACAGAAAGCTCTGACTCCAAAAGTTTTTTAGTTGGACTCTGGGGGTGGTAAAGTTATTGAATCCTTTTGATCTGAGGTTGTGCGGGGCCTGATACAGATGCAAAAAATCCTTGAGGTATCCAGGGCATAGGCTGTGTAGGGATTTGAATGGTAGCATGAAGTTTTTGAAAAGGTTTCTAAAAACATTGCTTACCATTTTTGGCACAGCTAAGGAAGATAAGCTAATTAAAGTCATATCAATTTCAAAGCGCTCCAGCAGATCAAACCTTTTGAACCATATGCATAACCAGAGTGTGCTTCAATTAGATCTTAGGCTATGATCATTCAATTATCGAGCAGTATTTCAGCGCACATCCTATTAACAAGTTCTCATACGCATAAGTCCATCAGCAAATAAAATGTTCAAGTGTTCAGCCTTATGTATCTTGCTATGATCAGTATGCTTTCCAGGTCCACCACCACATTCACCCTTATAAAAAGGCACACTCACCGGACGTCTCTGACCACTGCTAGACTGGTCAGAGAGGGTATGAATCCAGGAGCCTCGGTGCTTCAGGTCCCTGGTGTAGGTGGTCCCCTTCAGGGAATGAATATCATCCCATCTTCTTTAGCGTTCATGTACCTCAAGAAATAAACTTCTCATAGTGTGATACAGTACAATAATTTAAAGCTTTATTATTAAAAACCACTCACATGGACCTGGATACAGATCTACATAGAGTTTTATTGCGGGCTCTCCCCCGCTGCCCTATGCTGGGCTGTTGTTTCTGTCCGTCTGGCCAACTCCTCACCAGGATCAGCCACTTGCATTAAGCCGGGGTCGCCGCACTGCTTCACCGCCGTGTTCCCAGTATATCCAACCTCCACCCGATCGATTTCGCCACTGTCTCGTCGTGGCTCATCAGGGACACGGGGGCTGGATGCCATACCAGGAAATATATTATGTGTCATGGGATCGTGATTGGTCTGCCGATCCTCGATTGGCTGGCTGCGTGGTCACACTGCCTCGCTGCAATTGGCTGGATCTGCCATCATGCCCTGGCCTCATCCCTCCCAGCTCCGCACTGCGGTTGGCCCCATCCGCCTTCCATCATGCTGCGGCCACGCCCCTCCTACCTCCTGCTGGTGGGATGGCTTCCACCCACCTTGTTACCATACGCTTAGTGTATCTGGTACCTGCTTGTCTCTCACTAGCTGTTTTTTGCATCCCTGCATAGGCTTAAAGGGAAAGCCGCCTTACAATGGGTTAACATACAGACCAACATTTCAATAGCTGCTACTCTTCCATTATCTCCCCTTTCACAGACATACATTGCGATATTCCCTAAGCATCCTATTCAAAGTGCTTTACATCCCATATTATGCATACTCCTTTTAAACATATTGCACTTTCCCCATGCAAATACACCAGTTGTCCTTCTATTTCTCCTCCATATCTGTGAATGTTCGCTGTACACACTATGCTGGACATTGGGTCTCTTGCATGCTGTTAGTTATCTGCTGTGAAGCAATTTGGATCTAGTTCTATATTAAGTCCACCCACCTTGTTACCATATGCTTAGCGTGTCTGGTACCTGCTAGTCTCTCACTAGCTGTTTCTTGCATCCCTGCATAGGCTTAAAGGGAAAACCGCCTTACAAAGGGTTAACATACAGACCAACATTTCCTCCTTTTAATCAATTGCTGCTACTCTTCCGTTACCTCCCCTATCACAGCAGTATATTGGTAGGACCACCAGGGCATTGAAAACAAGAGTGCAGGAGCACATTAGAAACATTAAGAGAGGATTCAGTGGATACAACGTGTCGGAGCAATTCAGGGTTGGGCATAACTGTGACCCTGGAGACCTCTTTCTGTGCACTGTAAAAAGTGAAATATAGTTGGAGGAGGTGCCACAAAGTGAGACAGGTTTCCAGGAGGGACACAAGATGGATTTACAGTATGGGGCTTGCAACCAGGGGGACTTAAAGAGTAACTGTCAGGCTGCAGAAGCTAATTTAAACCTCTATTCTCCTGTGTTAAACAGTTTAGAAGGAAGCCCAAAAGCAATTAGTGAAGATAAAAATCTCAGTTACCTTTGATGTGTGCTTATCAGCAAGGCTGTTATTCTTAAGAAGACGCAAGCCGCATACCATACTGCAAAGCATTCTGGGGCTCTCCCCTCGGCTGCTAATGAGACGTTACAGCAGCTTGTAATTGCGTAGCACTGATAAATCTCGGGCAGAGTACACTGCAGGAGTCAGCTATTGTTCCTAGCCACATGGCTCATTAATATTCACTGCACACTGTGTTGTTCAAGTACGAGCTTATCTGTGATCAGGAAGCAGGCAGGACATGACACATTTGACAGAAAAACATGGAGCCTGCCATGAGCTGTCAGGAGCATCTATCTCTGCATATACTATATACAAATTCTGTGAAATCCAAACGTGGACAGTGAAATGCATATGTAATGTAAGTACAGCCAATCTTTAGCTACTGATATATGTGTTTATTTTCTCTGAGACCTTATACCTAACAGCTCCTCTTTAATATAGAACTGGATCCAAATTGCTTCACAGCAGATAACTAACAGCATGCAAGAGACCCAATGTCCAGTATAGTGTGTACAGCGAACATTCACAGATATGGAGGAGAAATAGAGGGACAACTGCTGTATTTGCATGGGGAAAGTGTAATATGTTTAAAAGAATTATGCATAATATGTGATGTAAAGCACTTTGTAATTTTGAATAGGATGCTTAAGGAATATCGCAATATATGTCTGTGAAAGGGGAGGTAATAGAAGAGTAGCAGCTATTGAAATGTTGGTCTGTATGTTAACCCATTGTAAGGCGGCTTTCCCTTTAAGCCTATGCAGGGATGCAAAAAACAGCTAGTGAGAGACGAGCAGGTACCAGATACACTAAGCGTATGGTAACAAGGTGGGTGGAAGCCATCCCACCAGCAGGAGATATGAGGGGCGTGGCCGCAGCGTGATGGAAGGCGGATGGGGCCAACCGCAGTGCGGAGCTGGGAGGGATGAGGCCAGGGCATTATGGCAGATCCAGCCAATCAGGGCGAGGATCGGCGGACCAATCACGATCCCATGACACATAATATATTTCCTGGTATTGCATCCAGCCCTCGTGTCCCTGATGAGCCACGAGACAGTGGAGAAATCGATCGGGCGGAGGCTGGTTATACTGGGAACACGGCGGTGAATCAGTGCGGCGACCCGGCTTAATGCAAGTGGCGGATCCCGGCGAGGAGTTGGCCAGACAAGACGGAAACATCAGCCCAGCATAGGCAGCGGGGGAGAGCCCGCCATAAAACTCTGTGAATCTGTATCCAGGACCATGTGAGTGGTTTTTAATAATAAAGCTTTTAATTATTGTACTGTATCACGCTATGAGAAGTTTATTTCTTGAGGTACATGAACGCTAAAGAAGAGGAAATTATATTAATTCCCTGAAGGGGACCACCTACACCAGGGACCTGAAGCACCGAGGCTCCTGGATTCATGCCCTCTTTGACCAGTCTAGCAGTGGTCAGAGACGTCTGGTGAGTGTGCCTTTTTATAAAGGTAAATCTGGTGGTGGACCTGGAAAGCATACTGATCACAGCAAGATACATAAGGCTGAACACTTTAACATTTTATTTTCTGATGGACTTATGCATATGAGAACTTGTGAATAGGATGTGCGCTGAAATACTACTTGATAAGCTAATTAACCACTTCAGCCTTCAGTCATTTTACTTTCTGCATCCGAGCAATGTTCACCTCCCATTCATTAGCCTATAACTTTATCACCACTTATCACAATGAAGTGATCTATATCTTGTTTTTTCCGCCACCAATTAGGCTTTCTTTGGGTGGTGCATTTTGCTAAGAGCTACTTTACTGTAAATGCATTTTAACAGGAAGAATAAGAAAAAACTGGAAACAATTCATTATTTCTCAGTTTTTGGCCATTATAGTTTTAAAATAATACATGCCTCCATAATTAAAACCCACGTATTGTATTTGCCTAATAGTCCTGGGTATTACACCATTTAAATTATGTCCCTATCACAATGTATGGCGACAATATTTTATTTGGAAATAAAAGTGCATTTTTTCCGTTTTGCATCATTATTATTATTATTTTTTTTTTTATTTATAAAGCGCCAACATATTCCGTGGCGCTGTACAATGTAAGAAAACAAACAAGGGATACATAATGACACAGACAATAATATACATCAAATATGAACACTGATACAAAATACAGCACTGCTGATTACAATTTGATTTAACAGTGTGCAAGCAATTAAATTAATAACATTCCATGACACAAAAGGGTGAGAGCTCTGCCCTTGCGAGCTTACAATCTAAAGGAATGGGGTGGAAACAAGAGGTGGGGAAGTATACAGTATATGTACAGGCAGTGTGTAATTAGGTTATTTAGTGGGTGCATGGCCTAAGCTAGAGAATATGCTTGTCGAAAAAGTGGGTTTTGAGGGAGCGTTTAAAGATTTCAAAGGTGGGAGACTGGTGGATGTGTTGTGGAAGGGCATTCCAGAGGAGGGGTGAGGCACTTGAGAAGTCTTGTACACGTGAATGTGAGGAGGTAATTGTAGAAGAGGATAAAAGAAGCTCGTGTGCAGATCTGAGATTGCAGTTTGGTTGGTATCTGGAGACTAGTGAGGAGATGTACAGGGGAGAGAGATTGTGGAGAGCTTTGTAGGTTAGGGTTAAGAGTTTGAACTGAATCCTCTCATTAATTGGTAGCCAGTGAAGAGCTTGACAGAGAGGGTCAGCAGAGGAAGAGCGAGAGGAGAGATGAATAAGTCGAGCAGCAGAGTTCAGTACAGAATTGAGCGGAGCTAGTCGGTTAGTTGGAAGTCCACCAAGTAATATATTGCAATAGTCCAATCGAGATATAATAAGAGCATGTACTAACATTTTGGTTGTGTCATGGGAGAGAAAAGGTTGGATACGTGCTATGTTTTTCAGTTGGAAATGGCAGGAGCTGGTTAGGGAGTTAATGTGAGGAGCAAATGAGGGAGAAGAATCAAATATTACCCCCAAGCACTGTGCTTTGGGAACTGATGTTATAGACGTGTTGTTAACGTTTATTGTAATATCAGGCAAAGAGGTGGACAGGGATGGTGGAAAGAATATTAGTTCAGTTTTATTCATATTAAGTTTTAAGAAGCGAGAGGACATGAAAGAGGAAAAAGCAGACAGGCAGTCGGGAACCCGTGTGAGGAGGGAGTTAAGGTCTGGGGCCGAGAGGTACAGTTGTGTATCATCTGCATATAGGTGGTATTGGAAACCAAATGAGCTAATTAAGTTACCAAGACCGTGCATTTAGATGGAGAAGAGGAGGGGACCAAGGACACAGCCTTGAGGTACCCCTACAGACAGAGGATGTGAAAAGGAGGCCTGATCTGAATAAGAAACAGTGAAAGACCTTCCAGAGAGGTAGGAAGATATCCAGGAGAGAGCGAAGTCCTTTATTCCTATAGATGAAAGGATCTGTAGGAGTAGAGTGTGGTCGACAGTGTCGAATGCTGATGACAGATCTAGAAGGATGAGTATGGAATAATAGCCTTTGGATTTAGCTGTGAGGAGATCATTAGCTACTTTGGTGAGGGCTGTTTCTGTGGAGTGGTTTGGCCGGAAGCCAGACTGGAACTGATCAAGCAAGGAATTTGCAGATAAATACTGACTTAGTTCAGCATGAATGTGGCGTTCAAGTAATTTAGATGCAAATGGGAGAAGTGACACTGGGCGGTAGTTAACAAGTTTGGTGGGGTCTAGAGATGGTTTTTTTAAGTAGTGGTGTTACAACAGCCCTCTTGAGTGAGAATGGAAAATTTCCAGTGGAGAGGAATAGGTTAAACAGCGATGTTAGGGCAGGGATGAGGGATGTGGATAGCTGTGGAATGAGATGTGATGGGATAGGATCCAAAGAACAGGTGGTTAGATGGGATTTGAAGATAAGGGAAGAGAGCGAATGTTCGGAGAGTGGAAAGAAACTGGAAAGAGAGCAGTCAACAAGAGGAGTGGAGATGGAGTTTGATGTCTGCATGGAAAACACAGTACGGATTTTTGCAATTTTATCTGTAAAGTATGTTGCAAACTCTTCAGCTGATAAGCATGAAGAAGGAGGAGGAGGTGGTGGACGGAGAAGGGAGTTGAAAGTACTGAACAGGCGCTTTGGATTGTGCAAGTGGGGGGATATGAGGGAGGAGAAGTATGATTGTTTTGCAGAAGAGAGAGTGGTTTTAAACTTTTCAACTCTTTTTTGTAAGTAATGAAATCCTCATTAGTATTAGTTTTTTTTTGTTTTACTAATATTTATTAAGAAAATTTGCATAACAGAAAGAAAGGAAAATCAAAGAAAATACAAAGAAAATACTCAGTGTTGAGCGTACATATTAATCATGTCAGGGGTTAACAGCGCCTGTCAGGACAGGTTCATGTACTGTAGGAATGTCCAAGGTCAGCTCATCTCTCAGGCTTTGGTCCAGCTTGGATAGAAATCTGACATTTTGGGGCTATGAAGAGACTATTTCCACTCATTGCTAATAATAAAATATATTCTTAGTCATCTTGTACATCCAATTCAGAAAGGTAACGGAAATTATATAAAACAAAATAGCTGACATAGGTAAAAAATATACACTGACTCTGTTAGTCTAGACAACACTGAAACTGGGGGAATAACAATAACAATATGTGGGGTCACACCAAAGATTAATGGCTACTGTGGGGAAGGCCTATGAGTGGGAAGTGGGAGAGGAATACTAGTGGCCTTCCATTGGGACTGCGGATGTAGGTTGTATTTATGTATGCAAGTATGCAAGGGCTTAAAGATACATATTTGAGTATTTGACTCTTTAGTGATAGGAAATTCCTGGCCGGTTCATGTTTTGTGGGGAGATTCTATGAACCGGAATAATGAGTATAATTCAGGGGGGCCGTAGGTCAGGAGAGGATAGGGACCAGGGGCTCCAGACTTTATGGAAGATTGATTCATTGTCTCTTAGTGATGCTGTCATTTTTTCCATCTCTTTGGTCCATTCAATTTTATGTTTGACCTCTGCCAAAGTCGGGGGAGCAATGTTTTTCCAGGATGAGGCAATTGATAGACGAGTGGCTGTTAAAATGTGGGTGATTAAGCGTACTGTGTGTTTGGGGGTGTCTGGGGGGGGTTTACCAAGGACCATATATATGGGGTCAAGAGGGATTAATATCCCAGTTTTTGATTGGATGAGGTGTTGCACTTTAGACCATAGTGGGGAGATCTTTGGGCAAAACCAAAAGATATGTTCCAGGCTACCCTTTTCATTGCAACCTCTCCAGCAGAACTGAGAGGCTTCTGGATAAATTTTTGATAGCTTAGTTGGTGTAAGGTACCACCGGAACATAATTTTGTAAATATTTTCTCTTATCTGTATGCACATAGAAGAGTGCTTGGCGTTTTCCCATATCTCCTCCCAGTCCTCCAATTGTATAGTTTGAGATAGAGCGGATTCCCATTTGGACATATATGTGTGGGCAGGAGTGGCTAGCCCTGATTTGGTGTGTAACAGAGTATAAATCTGGGAAATCAGACCTTTTTGGTAACCCTTAGAGTCACATATATGTTCAAATGGTGTTAGGGGGGGGATAGAGGCGGAGGGAGAGTGTCGCAGTAGGGAGAGGAGAAAATGCTTTGTTTGGGTGTACTCTAGTATGTTTTGGGATGAGAATGGTAGTTTATCTTTTAGGGAGGCCCTAGTATGTAGAAGGCCAGTGAGAGGGTCTTTCCAGTTAAGCAGGTTAAAGAAGTTGAGATTATACCATCTGGACATGAAGTCTCTAGACAATCCAGGGGGGAAGGCAGGGTTGCCCAGTATAGGTGTTAGTGGGGAGGGAGAAGTTCTCAGGTTAGCTGATGTAGCTGCAGATCTCCAGACTTGTACTGTGAATTTTATAGTGGGGAGTAGTTGAGATAGGGATATTTTGGGTGGTTGGTTGGGCCAAATCAGGGCCGCCAGGGATATTGGGAGTAAAGTGAGTGCCTCAATAAGGCCCCATTTGGTATAAACTTTAAGGTTGGTCCATTCACGCAGTTGACGGAGGTGTGCAGCTTGGTAATAGAATCTAAGGTGGGGTAGTCCCAAGCCCCCTTGCTCTCTAGGAGATAAAAGGGTTGAGGCTCGTATTCTTGGTCGTTTATGATTCCAGACAAACTTAGCAAAGGCTGCTTGTAACATTGACAACTGAGAGGATGGGACCAAGACTGGCAGGGTTTCAAAAAGGTATAAAAGTCTAGGGAGTATGTTCATTTTTAAAGTATAGATCCTTCCTATCCAGGAGATCTTATAGGCGGTCCACTTGTGAAGGTCTTTAAGTATTTGTTGGATGAGAGAGGGGTAGTTGTGTTTATATAGGGTAGAGTATGTGGGCGTGAGATGTATGCCTAGATATTTTAGGGATTGGGTTTGCCATTTGTACTGATAATTTTGTTTTAGTATGTTTAGTAGATCGGGTGTGATTTTAATGGGTAATGCCTCTGTTTTATCCTGATTTAAGCGGAAGCTTGAGAGTGATTCATAGGCGGAAATGGTGTCATGTAGATTTGGCAAAGAAATAAGGGGGTTTGTGATGGTGAGCAGGATATCGTCCGCGAATAGAGAGATCTTGAATTCATGTTTATCTATCTGGACACCTGAAATGTTCGTATTTAGTCGTATGGCGCTGGCTAGAGGTTCAATGCTGAGGGCAAAAAGCAGAGGGGAGAGGGGGCAGCCCTGTCTTGTGCCATTACGAATCTGGAAGGGAGTATGTGGGGCCATGGGGAGTTTTATGTTAGCTGAAGGGGAGGAGTATAGAAAATGAATAATATTCAGGAAGGGTCCATCAAATCCTTGATATTGGAGGACATGGAAGAGAAACGGCCATGAGAGACGGTCAAATGCCTTCTCTGCATCTAGGCTAAGAAGCAGAGAAGGCCTACCTGAGCGGGTCATAATGGAGATAAGATCTATGGCTCGTCGGGTGTTGTCCCCTGCTTGTCTATTTAAGATGAATCCCACTTGGTCATTATTTATTAACCTTGGTAGTATGGCGTTTAGTCGACAGGCTAGTGTTTTGGTGATAATTTTAAGGTCTGAGTTTAGAAGTGAAATAGGCCTATAGCTCTGTGGAAGCTGTGGGTCCTTTCCTTCCTTGGGAATTACTGTTAATAGGGAGTTTAGGAAAGTGGAGGGGGGAAATTCACCTGTCATGATTTTATTTGCTAGAGATGTCAGATAAGGAACCAAGACCATTTGGAAGTTCTTATAATAAGAATAGGGAAGGCCGTCCGGGCCTGGTGACTTAGAGGAAGGAAGAGATTTGAGTGTTTCTAGAATTTCTTTGCTAGAAATTGGAGCGTTTAATGTTGTGCGTTCTTCATCTGTCAATTTAGGGAGTTTCAGATTTTCTAACAAAGAGGAAACTCTGTCTGTGTATGTGGGGTCCGTTGAGGGGTCAGGTAAATTATACAGCTGTTCGTAATATGAGGTGAAGAGTTGTGCTATTTTAGATGGGTTATAGTGAGTGGTGCCTTCAGTATCTTTCATGGCGTGGACTCCCTGAGAAGATCCCCTGGGATTAAGTTTACGAGCAAGTATAGTGTGGGGTTTATTTCCCCGTTCAAAAAACAGCTGCCTGGTCCATTTCAAGCTTTTCTCTAGCTGTGTGGTCTGAAGGGACCTAATATCAAGCTTTAATTTTTGGATATTAGAGAAGAGGTCTTGAGATGGAGATTGTTTATATAGGATATATGCTTCTTTGAGGGCCTTCGTGAGCTCGGTCAATTTCCGTGAGGAGATCTGTTTGCGTTTGGAGCCCTCAGCAATAAAGTGACCCCTAACAAAGGCTTTGTGTGCTTCCCAGGCCATCCCCAGTGAAGAGACAGAAGGGATATTGGTGGTAAAGAAGGACTGGATTTCTTCTGACATTTTGGTGTGAAATGTTTTGTCCCTTAGTAGAGATTTGTTAAGTCTCCACTGCATAGGTTTGTGAGGCGTGTGTAGCCAATCAAGTTCAATTAGGACAGCATGGTGATCTGACCAAGCAGTGGGGGAAATGTCTGCTGTGATCAAGGATGGCAGAGTAGGCATTTTGGCAAAGAAATAATCTATGCGGGAGTGTGTTGCATGGGGGGGTGAGAAAAAGGTATAATCCCTGTCTGTGGGGTTCGCAATTCTCCATAAATCTAGGAGGCTATATTTACGGATCAGGGCCCTGAATTTCCTGGAAAGACGGTCATGTGAGGGGTATGATGGTGCGTCTAGGGATATTGATCTGTCATTAACAGAGGAGAAAGCTAGGTTAAAATCCCCCCCTAAGATAAGGGTCCCATTAGTCACTTTAAAAAGTTTAACGAGAAAGCTTGTCAGGAAGGGAATTTGGTTGGAATTTGGTGCATATACATTGGCCAATGTTATAGGTCTACCCGATAGTGTGCCCAGCAAGATCAAATAGTGACCTTTTGGATCTTTGATGATTTTGGTTATTTGTAGCGGGAGGCCTTTTTTATATACAATTGCTACCCCCGCCTTTTTTTTGGGTCCCGATGCTAGATACACTTCCGGGTAAGCTTTATTGTAGAGACGCACGGAGTCCTGTGAGGATATATGTGTCTCTTGCAAAAATGCGATATCACTCGCCAGTCTCCGCAGGTCCCGCAACAAAGAGTTTCTTTTTTGAGGTAGATTTAAGCCCTTGCAATTTAAAGTAAGTATCTTAACCATTGTCTATGTGAAATCTGTAACTATCTAAACAAACATTAATCATTTAGCGTGAAACAGTAGAATAAAACAGAAGGAAGGAACATAAGATCAGATAAACATTTGCGTAATATGGGAGGAGTGCAAGTAGGTAGCATAAGCCACTGGATGTAACGTGGCTACATATTGCAGCAACTAAAAGTAGTTGCACTATCAAGAGTCGAGTGAGAGTTCCTGGTTCCTCCCGGGACCAGATGGCCTCAGGGTCGACTCTCCTGAGGAGCATGAGGGCGAAACAATTAGGTCGGCACATGACTCAAGACTGGGTGCCCGTAATGTTAAATAGCGTGGAGAATGAAAGGTTAGTCCGGGATCCTCTATTCTGGCCTGTGGCCTTTACTCACAATTGACGAGTAGCGTATATGCATCAATGGGATTTTCAAGATGATTGGGAATCCATTCTTTCCAGTGGGTCAGGGTAGGTAAGGCTTCGGGTGGGTGCATTTGTTGAGTGAGAAATATGGCGCACCTTTCTGGGTGGAGAATTATCAGAGAGAGAGCGTAAGTATTCAGTGGTAGTGTTACTTGGGGGTGGGCGGATTCCCATCTGCTTCAAGAACATGGGGGCATCATCAATGTCCGAGAGTGTGAAAAAGGATCCATTCCTGTTTACCATTAAGCGGAAAGGGAAGCCCCACCTGTAGTCGATTCTCGCATCTCTTAGGAGTTGGGTGATAGGCTTGAAAGCCCTGCGTTTTGCCAGGGTGATGAGAGATAAGTCTGTAAAGATGGAGAGGTCATCCCCTTTAAATGACAGCGGGGACGCTTTGCGGGCTGCTTTTAGAAGGGCCTCTTTTGCTTCATAGTAATGCATGCGGATTATTACATCTTTAGGCCTTTGTGAAGCAGTCTGTCTCTCTCCTAGTGAGCGGTGAGCTCGGTCCATTCTCCAGAGTTCAGTTGGAATGTCAGGTGCTAATGTTTTAAAGAGATCAGTCAGATAGTGGCTTAGCTGGTCCGGATTAACAGACATAGATATACCTTTAATTCTCAGGTTTTGTCTCCTATCACGATTTTCCTGGTCTTCTTGTGCGTTTCTTAAGAATTTAATGTCAGACTGCATCAGTTTCTGATCTTCTTCTAAGTCCTTGTGTTTTATAGTAAGTGCGTCCATTTTCCCCTCTACTGTACTGGTTCGCTCCCCTAGGCTATTCATGTCCCTTTTTAGGTCATTTACTGCTGTGAGGATTACCTGTTGGAGGGAGTCATGGAGGGAGCGGTAGTGTCTCTCTAGAGTGGCCTCCAGAAGATCAGCCGTCAGGGGAGCCGAGGATGGGAACTGTGGGGCCTGTGAGGCCTGCTGTGAGAGAGCTGCGTCAGGCTGTTCAGCGTGGCCGGCGCCATCTTGGCTGTCTGGGGTGCGGAGGTAGCGTTCCATGGCGCCTGTCTGCGGGGCCGTTTTGGAGCCCGTTTTCGCTGCCATCCGGCTGCCTGTGTGTTCGGAGGGGGATCCCGGGTCTGTGCCGCGCTATTGAGGCGGAGAGGAAGCTGTGGGCGGCGGTAAGTGAGCTGCGTGGGACCGGAGCTCCGGGTCTATGCGGCCATCTTGTTGTTGCCGCGCATGCGTCCTGCATTAGTATTAGTTTTTTACTAACGGCGTTCAGCTACCCTAGAGCACCCCTTTAGCTGTTTAGTAGCTTTGGTCAGCCAGGGTTGGCGACTGACACGGTGTGGGCGGACATTGGTGAGGGGTGCAATTGCATCCATGACTTGCGTGATTGAGCAGTGATAGTGTGCAGCTGCTGAGTCAGGGTCAGTGAATGGTTGTGTGAGGAGAGGTGCCAAGGCATCAGAGACAGATTGCCTATCTATGTCGCGGTCGTTCCTGCGTGCATATGAGCATGCTTGAGGCAGGGTGGTAGGAAGAGAGGAGGAGAACGAGAAGTTTAGTAAGTTATGATCAGAGAGCGGGAGAGGGGTATTAGTGAAATCAGTGATAGAACAGAGACGAGTGAATATGAGGTCAAGTGTATGACCATTAGAGTGAGTTAGAGCAGTGGACCACTGAGACAGGCCGTAGGAGGAAGTAAGTGACAGAAGTTTAGTGGCGGCAGAATTGTTGGTGTCAACATGAATGTTAAAGTTGCCCATAATGATGGTAGGGATATCGGAGGACAGGAACTGGAGGAGCCATGCAGAAAAGTGATGTAGAAAGAAGGAAGCAGGGCCAGGAGGGCGGTAGATTTTTGCGATCTGGAGGTTAGAGGGAGAGTATAGACGGACTGCATGGACTTAAAAGGAAGGTAGAGAAAGAGAAGGAATGGGGGTAAGTGGCTTGAAGGAGCATCTATCAGAGAAAAGAATGCCCACACCACCGCCATGTTTATTCCCACTTCTAGGCGTGTGACTAAAGTGAAATTCCCCATAAGAGAGGGCGGCAGGTGAGACCGTGTCAGAAGGCGTCAGCCATGTTTCTGTGACCCCAAAGAAGGTGAAGGCATTGGAATTGAAAAGGTCATGGATTAAAGGAAGTTTGTTGCAGACTGAGCGGGCATTCCAGAGAGCAGCCGAGATAGGTGGGGGAGGAGGTGGGAGAAGAGGAATATTAATAAGGTTGTGGCAGTTTCAGTGTGCATGTGGTTGGCTGTTTGCAGTGCGATTAGTGTGCAAGAGTGAGGAGCGAGCCGGCAGAGAGGGTCTGGGGTTTGGTGAAATGTCACCTGCAGCAAGGAGTAGTAGGAGGCAGAGAGAGCGGAGGATAGGGTGGGATTTAGATTTATGGGTAGTTGGAGCATGAAATGTATAGCGCGGTTGTATAAATAAGAAAGTTTCATGAGAAGCAACCTTTGGAGATGATAAAAGAGAGGGAGAAATGTAGAGCATGTTGCTGACAGCAGGAGGATGCAGTGAGTGTACAGATTTGAGAATAGCAGGGAAAGCAGGCTAATCATGAAGAGCAGAGACAACATTATTGCACTAACCGTGAATCAGATTGCTAAAGTTTTGCGTCTGTTCCTTCTGGTCTCTTCTGGCTTAATTCTGGTCTAATTCAGTCGTTCTCTTTGTACTTAGAAACCAGTTTACTTTGAAATACCGGTGCATAAATCGACCAAGGTCTAATCGACTTAGAGTTGCATTTATATAGTAAGCCTGATAAGCCTATGCTTAGCAGGCCTGATTGTAAACTGACTGATGCAGGTGAGGGACTGAGCTCAGCATCATCACTATTTACAAGCTTATAATAAAAAAAATAGAAATATTTCATCTTTACATGCATATTTAAAAAGTTTAGACCCTTAGGTAAATATTATAGGTAAATATTTTTTCTAATATTGTAATTTTTTTTTATTGAACATTTTATTTGGGTGTTTTTGGGAGGGTGGGATGTAAATTGTAATTTTTTTATGTAAATATGTGTGTAGGTTTTTTTTACATGTAGTTGTAGTTTTACTATTTGGCCACAAGATGGCAGCCATGAGTTTGTTTACAATTACGTCACTCTAAGCGTAACATGTACGCTTAGAGGGACGTAGGGGGACATAAGAGGCAGAAAAGGCGAGACTTCCGAGAGAAGCTGTCGCTTTTTCTGCGAGAGAAAGGGATCACTGATCGGGCACCATGGCTCGATTCATTGATCCCTTGGCTAACGAACCGCGGGCCGGGAGCACGTGTGCACGCACGGTCGGCCTTCTGGACGTAGCCTCTATATCCAGAAGGCTTAAATTGTTAAAGTGTCACTCTCTTGGTAGATGTGCTCAGTGAATATTTGAGGATTTGTTGAAAAGACAAAGGCAAAAACCTTGCTTACAACACTAAGTAGGGAGATATCCCTATAACTGTTACAGTCACTTCTTTCAGCCCTTTGTTTTTAAAGGGTGATACCTTTGGAATCTCTCATACCCTGGGGTACTGCTTCCTCCGGCCAATACTAACAAAGTATTTCATACAGAAAGATAAAAGGGTCTGTCTAATGCTGGGAATACACCCTGAGATTTTTTTTTTTTTTTTTTGCAGATAGACGATTCAATAGATAATTTCTGACAGGTCTGATCTGATTTTCCATCGTTTTTCTAATCAATTTCATACAGAAAGATAAAAGGGTAGTCTAATGCAGGGAATACACCATAAGATTTTTGGGCAGATGGATGGTTCGATAGATAATTTCCAGCAGGTCCGATCTGATTTTCTATTGTTTTTCTGATCGATTTCTCATAGAAGTGAATGGAAATCAGAAAAACGATCGGACAGGAAATCTGTTAAAAAATCTCATTGTGTATTCCCCGAATTATGCTGCTTTATTACGTTTGGGGGAATGTCTACACTACCTGATGTGTGCACTGCAGCTCAGTTGTCAATGATCCAACTGGGATCTTTCACAAAAGAATGTTCAAGCATGATCAGCAAGGACTTCATGATATTTAAAAGGACACAACATGATATTGTGATAAGCCTGTTAACATGTATGTAATAGTAAATGTAACAGTTTTTTCAGCAGAATTTTCTATTTAAAACCCTCCTAGACATGCTAATTTACAGCATGTGACAGCTCCTCTCATGTCGGAAAGGCTGATAGTGGAAATCAAACAAAGGGTGTCTGTGCTCAATGTAAAGTTTTCTGTGAAATTAATTATTATTTTTTTCTGTATTGTACAAATGTATTAAAAATGTGAAAACAGTATTTGTTTATTGACTTTTTTCAGCTATCTCCATTGTCCTTTCCTTTGTTGTTGGTTGAGGCTTTTCTGTGTCGTCCTCTAATTACAGTTTTCAAACAAAATTATTGCAAAAGTATTTCAGCCATATAAAGGTTTGCTAACACATCATTTAATTTTCATGAAAGTACGCAAAGTATAACCTTTCAAAGCAGTAATTATTCATCTGGACTTTTATGGAAATCTGAGCAATGATTTTATCCTAATAGGCTTGTTTTTCAATTAATCATCCTTCCCCAAAAATGCTATGGCTCCAGCATAGGTATTATAGACTAAATATTCATTGTAATGTCACAGCTAGTGTCAGTACCTATTCAGTAAGGAGTCCAAGGTAAGACTCCCTAACACTGCAGGGTGGCCTCTTGAGTGTATCCCAGTGGCTGCAGCTGTTGAGAGCTTTGAGTCCAACAAGAGAATTACAATTACTTTTATTTCATTGAAGCTGGATTCACAGTGGTCAGTTGCATAACGTACATGTTATGAGTGTGAACGACAATGGAGACAAGCCTGCATGTAGCAAATTATAATACCACTAGCAGTTACAATGCAGTACTGTGAACAGGCTCATAGAATTGTATGGGCAGCAAGCCGACATGCAGAATTATTCTGCAACACAACTGATCACTGTTAACTAGACCTGAATGATGAAATTCATTTTTCCTGTACTCAAGAGCATAATATAATTGTTGCTAACCTTGCATTTTACAGAGATACTAGTAATAAACCAACATTTTATAATTAATCTGATGTTTTCACAACATCTCCATGATAGTGTAAACCACCTGACTGTAAAGTTATATGTGGCAACAGCTATTTTCTATTCCTGAAAAATATGTAATACCCTATTTACAGAAGAGAAAACAGAATTTTGACCAGAAATGTATTGTTAGTTCTTTCAGCTAGCAGCACTTTTTGCAGTGCCATATTTAAGACAAAACAAATAACATTTATATTGTGCTTTTCTCCTGGCGGACTCAAAGTGCTTGAGCTGCAGCCACTAGGTGCACTTAGTAGACAGTAGCAGTGCTAGAGAGTCTAGCCCAATGACTCCTTACTGAATAGGTGCTGGCTTACTGAACAGGGAAAGCAGAGATTTAAACTGGTTTCCTGTGTCAGAGACAGAGCCCTTAAACATTACACTATACAGCCAGTCAAACATACTAATAGGGGAATTGGCTTCCACCCAAATTAGCCTTAGGCTTAGAATATGTTATAGACATTAAACTATGACCATGGTAGAGAAATAATAATAATAGATAAATAATGATAGATAGATAGATAGATAGATAGATAGATAGATAGATAGATAGATAGATGTTTAAAATCACTTCCATTTCCACGGGCAGGCAATTGACTTAATGGGCTCAATTCTGGTAGCTATGTGAGGTAAATATTTTTGTTGTAGGTAAAATACCTCATGAGGTATTTTCCTCTTCTTTTATCAATTCTGAAAGATTTTTCTCCATTTCCAAACATGAGGAAAACATGAGGTAAAACATGAGGTAAATGCATAGAGTGAGGTAAAACATGAGGTATTTCAGTGGTAAGCCTGCAGCAAATAAGTAATAGTCTTTAATTGTCTTCCATAAGTTAGGATAGTCTTTGGAAGATGTTTTTTTTTCTGAGGAGGGAAGGTGTATTTGATTATGCAGCAACCTATGAAAAGTAAATTTATAGTAATCCATTATAAAAAAAAACAAAATCCAGTTTATTTACCTTTAGAGGCTGGGGGTAGGGGGGGAGGGGTAGGAGCACTTTTAGAGGCTGGGGGGAGGGGGGGGGTCAGAGCACTTTTAGAGGCTGGGGAGGGGTCAGCAATTTTAGAGACCGGGGGTGTGAGTACTTTTACTTTTAGAGGCGGGGGGGGGGGGTCACAGCACTTTTACTTTTAGAGGCTGCCGGGGGGCCCTCTGAGCACTTTTAACCAGAGGAGGGGATCGGTGTTTGCCGCAGTTTTACTTAATTTTAAAAAAAAATAGAGGCTGTGGTGTGGGTTGAAGCATTTTTACTTTTTTTTTCCAACCAGAGGGTGGGGAATGGCAATGTTGAGGGTAGGTTGGGGGGCATGGCAGGTGAAGGATTGTACAGGGTTTGGAGCACTTTTTCTTTTTTAAAACAAAATGGAAGCTGGGGGGGGGATTCGTTGGTCAGATCACTTTTACTTATTTCAGCAAAATATGGGGGCCCTGAAAACAGAACAAGCTAAAAAGGATCCATGTTATGTGACAGATATCACAATTCTGTCACAGCACTGCATTTATCACGTGGAAGAGGTAGGTCTAATTATGTGAGGTAAAAGACATGCAAACACGACCCTTATTTCTCTTCAGAATTCAAGTGTGAGGTATTTCACTACTAAATACCACACATTTTTAGTCGAAAATTACCACCTGAATTACCTCATGAAATTACATGAGGTAAAACTTTACTTAAACTACCAGAATTCAAAAGTTTATTTTCCTCATGAGGTAAATCAAATTCCATGAGGTAATTATCTACTAAATGCTACTAGAATTGAGCCCAATGACTTGATGAATAAGGCAGACCTATGTCATATTATGGCTACTCTGAGGAAGTCAGTGGTCCACATTAGTAGTGAAGAAGTAGATGTGCAACCACCCCCACCTGTCCCAGTTGAGCTGAATATTCTTTTTGATCAGGGGCATTATTAGATAACCTCAACAACATTATGGATGTCCTCTCTCAGTTTGCCACTAGTATTCAGCTGCCCTTGTGCCTCACCCCAGACAAGAAAAATTAGGTAGCCTCTGTGCCCTCCAGATAATAAAGTAGCATAGGGAGCCGTATACATTACCTCCTCTAGAGCTGGACCACATCCACTGACTCCTCTCCTCACAGCACAGCCTGATGTGGAGGCACATAACACGGGTCTTCTCGCATGCCACATGACAGAACTTTTGGGAAATGTTTATTAATTAAAATAAAAAAAATATTTTTCTTCATCCATCACTTCTTTCTTATGTGCTTTCTTTCTTCTGTCTTCTTGTTTCTCCTTTAATCTTGTATGAAGTGTCAACTCCTGGCCACCGGTCCCTGCCGGACTACAACTGCAGCTCATCACTACCAATGCTCCTTTGCCGGGCACCCCTAGTCGCATCAGTTCCCACCCTTGTAGCACCACTACTCTCCTGAGCACCCTTAGCACTGTCTTGACCAGCTGCCACACGGGACCATCCATCGCAATGCCACATCTTGTCCTAAGCTGAAGAAAGAAGTCACAGAGGAAAGAAGCAACTCATGAAAACAAAAGAAAATAATAAAGAAGTTTAGTACTCTTATTAATAAAGTTTATTTTTAACACACTAACACATTATCCCCTTCACCTACTTAGAGGATAAAGTACAGGTATTTGGGTGTCTCCTTACCTTCGTAAGTTCTCACATTACCTATCCCCACATGCATGGGGTAGTTACCCCCACTTCTAACACATGGAAGTGGGAATGAACCCCTGGTCCAAAATATGGACCAGGCTTTGCTACCCCTCTCATACAGAGACATCTCATATCATACCATGTGGGCTGGTCGGGCTTAGTATTCCTGAGCCCAATGCTGGTTGGCTCAGCCAGCCAGCCTGGCTATACCAACCGGCATGGCTGCAAAGGAGTTAATAAACACTTTGGGGGTGGGGGGCTTATTTTTTAATGAATTAAAAAGATGGCATGACCTCCCCCATTAAATTTTCCTTTAACCACTTGTCCCCCATGCAGGCTGATATAGACAAAGTGGCTGAGCCAACCTGTGAAGTTCCACCATACTAAGCTGTACCAGCCTCCATAATCCATTAAAATGTGGGGACTTTGCACGATGGGGCAGACATGTTTCTGCTCTGCTCAGTCTGCTGAAAAGCCCCTGTTTATTCCAAGAAAAAAAGGCTTATCCTCACCTTCGGTAACCAGAAGGTGGCACAGGTAACTACTACAATACACATGGGGATAGGTCCTGGGAGCCTATGGTGGAATCTGGGATGCTTTTTTAATTAGGTAAATATGTATATGTATAGAGGGACACATTTGACCATCTACCTATTAATTGTCAAAGTAAAAAATAATCTTTTTTAATTAAAAAAAAAACCATTTTTTCATCTATATTTTTTTAAAGTGTAATTTTTTTTTGTATACATGTTTTTTCTGTCTCTTGATTGAACATCTGCCCCCAGCCGGCATTTCCTGTCACTATTACCACCACTCACCCGATGTCTGCCACTACATGCCAGGCTTCCCTGGCATTGTTGCTCCTCATAGCACCCACTGGCTTGAGGCAACCTGCCAGGACTGCTGCAGCTGTAGGAGCAGTGAGTGATGGACGTTGGTTGCTAGTGATGGAAGCAGTGAGTCTCCCAGTGGAGCAAGCCAGCAGTACCAAGGTACTGAAAGACAGCTCTACAGCACTCTCCTTTGCCCAGCAGCTATGAGTAATGCTCAAGCAAATAGCTATTAGGAAGTAAATAGATATTAAGAGTGAGGCACTGTATGCTCAGCACAGGTTAAACTGGCAATTGCATTTTCCATTGATTCCCACGCGAAGGCTAGGTTATAAGAAGCTCTAATGCTACAAGCATATTATCACCTAGAATTGCATATTTCCCACTGTCCTGGTATCTGAGTTGCTACGACTCAGAGGGGGAATAGTATTCAACGCTACCAGGGCCGGATTTGTACTTTTTGCTGCCCTAGGCCAACAGTCAACCACCGCCCCTAGCCCCCCCCCCCTCCCTCGTGCCTACACGCACACTTTATATCACTGATCATGATCTCCTCTCAGGAAAGTCAGTGACATGACTATGTACTCTATAATGTGCTGCAGGAGATGTCAGTGTTACATAAATACATAATCATATGGTAGAGACTTAAAGAGAACCTGTACTGAGTAAAAATATTTAAAATAAACACATGAGGTAACTTCAAATGAACATTACATAGTTACCTTGCCATCAGTTCCTCTCAGAAGCTCACCATTTTCTTCTGACAATAATCTCTTCCAGTTCTGACAATATTTTGTCAGATCTGAAATATATCAGTTGCTGTCAGTAAAATATCAGTTGCTGTCAGTACAATATCAGTGCGTACGAGAGAGAACGGCGCCGGAGACTTGGGCGCAGGACACAGCCAGTATATGGCTGATCCTGCTGCCGCACAAGTCCGGGCCGTGTTAATTACTATTCCCCCTCCAGGCCGACATGGATAGTGGGGGAATGAAATAATTCGGCTTCCAGCAATCGCTGGAATCCGAATTATTGTTTTAAAAGCAACTTCAGGTCCGTCTTCTGACGGCGCTGAAGTTACTCCCTGTGCCTGCGATAGCCGTAGTTCCTATTAAGGCCTATGGTGGCGCCGGCTGCGCCCAAGTCTCCTGCGCTGCTGCGCCCAAGTCTCCAGCGCTGGATTTACCGTGTTCGATATCAGTTGCTGTCAGTTATAGCTGAGAGGACAACTGATATGCCCAGTAATGTCCATGTTTCCCTATGGCTCAAGTGGGCGATGTTACAGTTTAACTGTGTGCTGACCAGAAAGCTGTTATGGGGTAATGGCCATTTTCAAAATGGAGGACGGAAAATTGCCTTCATCGCAGTGGACAAACAGGACGCTGGAGAGGTAAAAGAGATTGAGGAGTAGACTACATGGAAGGCAAGTATGACTTGTGCATGCTTATTTTGACTTTTAATTTTCAGTTCAGGTTTTCTTTAAGACTATGACTATGGTAGGGTTAGTTTGTGAGCTCCTCCGAGGACAGTAAGTGGCATGGCTATGTACTCTCTAATATGCTGCAGAAGGTGTCAGTGCAATATAAATACATAATAATAATATGGTAGGACATATGCCTATGACTATTGTAGGATTAGATTGTGAGCTCCTCTGAGGACAGTCAGTGACATGACTATGTACACCGTAAAGGTGCATACACATGCACTACAAGAGGAAACGACGGGTCCGCTGGACTCTGCCTCCGCCGACAGTGAGAACAAATGTGCTACTGTCAGCTAAAAGACCGCTGAGCGGGAGGGTCCGGCGGACCCGTCATTTCCTCTTGTAGTGCGTGTGTACGCACCTTAAAGTGCTGCAGACATTTCTAGCACATGCAATGTAACACTATGGTAAACATTAGAACAAGGTAGGGATTAGATAGTTCCTGTGAGGGCAGTCAAAGGGCAACAGAGTGAGAGATGAAAGGGTAGAGAAATGAAGGAAGACTCTAGGGAAAGAGAAGGAAGGGATAGAGATGGGAAGGGAAGAAAAAGCAAGCGAGAGGGCCAAGATGGGGAAAAAGAGAGAGGAAACAAGATAGGGATGAGAGTGTATAGATTCTCCCATCCTCTCCATACAAAAGTGTGATGGGAAATAAACTGAAAAGAGTGGAGGAAGAAATAAGATGTCTCACATGTCACAGTGGAGTGACTGTGAACAGGGCAATAAAGTCTGCTTATCTTCAGTAAACTGAAGCTGTTTAAGTTTGTTTACTTACAGGTCATTGTGATATGTTAATGACCCTTGTACAGAGCTTCTGTTCTCGCTGCCTGTCCGCTGGCCCCTCTGCCCCTCAGTTTTCAGTCAGTGACATATTGCCCTGCTCGTCTCTTCTTTACAGCTCCCCTTACTCACTGTGTGACGGCAGACACAGAGCTGTAGTTAACAACGTGGTGGCTCCGAGTGATGAGTGTGTGAGCGATGCCCAGTGAGGGCAGCCTTAAACAGCAAGTCATCACTGGGCACCGCTCATTCACTCATCATTGTGAGCCACCACACCGCTGATGATCTGCAGCTCTATGTATGCAGATCAGATCAGCCAGTGTAGGGGAAGCTCCGAAGGAGAGACCAACAGGGCAATATGTCACTGACATCATGTGGCAGGCAGACGGGTCAGAGTCAGGCAGTTGCAGGAGGACACAAGCAAAGTGGCAATTAGTAAACAGCTGATCTGCGGTCAGCTGTATCACTGCCCAGCTCAAGTCCCGCCCTAGGCCACTGCTTATGAAGCCTGCCCACAAATCCAGCCATTAACGCCACCAGGGATTTGAGCACCAGAAGGGCGAGCTGACATTTGGCTCACCCTGGGCTCAGCTCAATGGCGGTGTTCTAATACGTATGCCCTACAGAGCCCTTGGCATGTGTAACTGCAGTCCAAGTAAAAAGTGAAAAATGCATAAAAAATAGGCATCTAGTCTCTTTTTCCAGCCATTAATCATAAACCTTAAGAGTAGAGATGGCCCGAACGGTTCGCCGGCGAACGGTTCCCGGCGAACGGGTTTGGTTCGCCCCCATAGTGCATCATGAGGGTCAACTTTGACCCCCTACATCACAGTCAGCAGGCACATTGTAGCCACTTAGGCTACACGCTCTCCTGGAGTCCCCCCCCCCCCCCTTATAAAAGGCTTTTCACTCACTCGTGTGCCTGCAGTAATTAGGGATTACTGCTGCAGACTCTCATAGGGAACGCTTAGTTAGGCTCTTGTAGGCTTCTTAGCTTACTCCTTGCTGATTTTTATTGCTAAAAAAGCACCCCACAACAGCTCTTTTGAGAGGTAATCTTGTTCTTGTGATCCATTTTTTTTGTGTATGTGTGTGTCCCACTGACACTAGTGTTGCATAGACAGCCTTGGTAATTCCTACTGTGTGTGCCACTGCCAGGCCCAGCACATTCAGTGACTACCTGTGTGTGTGACAGGTGCACATTACCCATCACTGCATATACCTACCTGTTGTTCACTGTGCACCCACCCACCTACGTGAGCGCACGCAGTGTCACTGCGCCTGTCCGGTACCTGTCTGTGTGTGACAGGTGCATACTGTAATATTGTAATACCCATTACTGCATATACCTGCTACCTGTTGTTCACTTCAGTGCACCCATTCATCTACGTGAGCGCACGCAGTGTCACTGTGCCTGTCCGGTACCTGTCTGTGTGTGGCAGGTGCACATTGTAATACCCATCACTGCATATACCTGTTGTTCACTTCAGTGCACCCACCCACCTACGTGAGCACATGCAGTGTCACTGTGCCTGTCCGGTACCTGTCTGTGTTTGACAGGTGCACCTTGTAATACCCATCACTGCATATACCTACTACTACCTTTTGTTCACATCAGTGCACCCACCCACCTACGTGAGCGCATGCAGTGTCACTGTGCCTGTCCGGTACCTGTCTGTGTGTGACAGGTGCACATTGTAATACCCATCACTGCATATACCTACCTGTTGTGCTCAGTGCACCCACCTACCTATGTGAGTGCACGCAGTGGATATACCACTCCGTGCATACCTGTTAACTGCACCTGTGTGACTGTACATTGTATTACTCAAGTCAGTGCATACCTTTCACTTCATCCCCCCCGATATGGACAAAATGGACAAAACAGGTAGAGGCAGATGTAGAGGCAGATCTAGAGGAAGGCCACCCAGCAGGTTTGTGCGAGGTCGTGCTGATGTGATTTCATGTGGCCCTGGACCAAAGTACAGTGCTCAGAAGAAGGCACGTCCCATCAACTCCCGAGATTGTCAGGACTTGGTTGACTATTTAACACAGAACACCTCATCTTCCGCAGCCACCAGCGCTACTCCAAGTACTCCAAGTCATGACTATGATTAAGGGCAAACCTTGAGCCCAATACGCGTTAGTCCTTCCTGTGGCTGTTTTTTTGTGTCATTTCATGTGGCTTGTCAAATAAAGAATACTAGCTTTTACTGTCCCACTGAGTCTGTGGATCCTTCTTTACCTGTTGTTGCTCATGGCTTGGCTGACCTGATCCTGCACCGGTGGGCAGTTTGTCTGTGAGGTTCCAGAGCATTTGGCCTTCTACCTACATGTTCTGACTACTCCAAGTACCACATCCACTACATTTGCCAGTTCGCAGGAGTTATTTGGTGGGGAAATCACTGATGCACAGCCATTATTGTTACAACCAGATGAAGGCGCTAAGCAAGTTACACCACCTCATATGTCTGAGTTAGGCGACACTATGGACGTAATGTGTGTGGAGGGGGATGATTAAGTACCTGCTGTTGGCGCAGTTTTAGAGGTGTCTGAGGCAAACGAATCTGGGCAGGATGATTATGATGATGACGATGATATGGATCCCATGTATGTTCCCAATAGAGGAGATGAACATGGTGACAGTTCAGATGGGGAGTCAGAGAGGAGTAGGAGGAGACAAGTTCCTGAAATAAGCAGGGGGAGCTTGTCCTCAGAAACAGCTGGTTTCAGTGTCCGGCGTCATGTATCGCCACCTATGTACAGCCAGCCAACATGCCCTTCAACGTCAGCTGCTGATGCCACCATAGCACCATCACCCCAGGGGGGCTCAGCGGTTTGGAAGTTTTTTTATGTGTCTGCCTGTGCCTCAGATCGGAGCAATGCTATCTGTTCTCTCTGCCTCCAAAAGTTGAGCCGTGGAAAGGCCAACACCCACATAGGGACAAGTGCCTTACGAAGGGCACATGGAGAAAGGGCACAAACTGCAATGAGAAGAGCACCTGAGCAAAAGCAGCACACAAAAGAAAAGCCACCCTCCTTCTATTCTTCCTCCTTCAGGTGCATAATCTTCAGCCGCTTTCTCCCTTGCACCTTCACAGCTACCCTCCTCCAATCCACCTCTCACCTTCAGCGGTTCCTGCTCCTCTGCCCACAGCAGCCAGGTGTCTGTGAAGGAAATCTTTAAAGGGAAGAAGCCAATTTCTGCCAGTCACCCCCTTGCCCGGCGTCTGACAGCTGGCTTGGCGGAACTGTTAGCTCGCCAGCTGTTACCATACCAGCTGGTGGACTCTGAGGCCTTCTGTAAATTTGTGGCCATTGGGAAACTGCAGTGGAAGATGCCAGGCCGCAATTATTTCTCTAAAAAGGCGATACCCAAACTGTACCGTGAAGTTGAGAGGCAAGTGGTCATCTCTGGCAAACAGTGTTGGGTCAAGGTTCCACCTGACCACGGATGCCTGGTCTGCCAAGCACGGTCAGGGCAGGTACCTTACTTTCACAGCCCATTGGGTCAACCTGGTGACGGATGGCAAGCAGGGAGTATATGGCTGTGCAGCGGACCAACTTGTGACACCTCCACAGCTTGCAGGCAGGCCTTCTGCCACCTCCTCTCCTCCTGCTACATCCTCTTCGCTGTCATCATCCTCCTCCTCCTTGGCTGAGTGGCAATTAAACTCTACTGGTGCTGCGATCTCCTCTCCAGCTACACTGCCACAGCTCCCCAGGGCCTATGCTGCATGCCAGGTACGACGGTGTCACGCCATCTTAGACATGTCTTGCCTCAAACCAGAGAGTCACACTGGAGCAGCTTTCCTGGCTGCTCTTAACAAACAGGTGGATCAGTGGCTGACCCCGCACCAGCTGGAAATCGGCAACGTGGTGTGTGACAACAGCATCAATCTCATTTCCGCTTTGAATTTGGGAAAGCTGACACATGTACCCTGCATGGCACATGTGCTGCATCTAGTCATTCAAAGATTTTTGTCAAAGTACCCAGGCTTAGAGGATGTACTGAAGCAGGCCAGGAAGTTGTGTGGGCATTTCAGGTGGTTTTACACGGCCACGGCACACTTTGCCGAGATTCAGCGGAGAAACAAGTTGCCGGTGAGACGCCTCATTTGCGATAGCCTCACTCGCTGGAATTCGACCCTCCTTATGTTCTCTCGCCTGCTAGAACAGGAGAAAGCTGTCACCCAGTACCTCTACAATTTCAGTAGAAGGACACAATCTGGGGAGATATGGATGTTCTGGCCCAACAACTGGACACTCATGCGAAATGCATGCAGGCTCATGCGAGGTGACCAACCTGGTGAGTCGCAGTGAAGGCACCATCAGCGACTTGATCCCGTACGCCTACTTCCTGGAGTGTGCCATGCATAGAGTGGTGGATCAAGCTGTGGAGGAGCATGAAGAGGAACAGTTACGGGAGGAAGTGTTGTGAGATCAATTCGCATCAGAACCAGATGTTTCTTCAACACCTGCGGCATCACAGAGGGGGGAGGAGGAAGAGGAGCAAGAGACTCGGGTTATGAGGAAGGTGGCGGCAGAAGAACAACCACAGCAGGCGTCGCAGGGGGCTTGTGCTGCTCAACGTTCCCGTGGTATTGTTCGTGGCTGGGGGGAGGTGGAGGACTTACCTGACATCCCTGAGGAAGAGCAAGAGGAGATGGAGAGTACGTCTGCATCCAACTTTGTGCAGATGGCGTCTTTCATGCTGTCCAGCTTGTTGAGGGACCCCTATGTATACAAAAACTCAAGGGTAATGAGCTGCACTGGGTGGCCACGCTACTAGACCCTCGGTATAGGCACAAAGTGGCGGACATGTTACCAACTCACCTGAATGCAGAAAGGATGCAGCACATGCAGAACAAGCTGTCAACTATGCTTTACAATGCGTTTAAGGGTGATGTCACAGCACAACGCAATAAAGGTACCACTGCCAGTAATCCTTCTGCCATGTCCACGCAGGCAAGGACAGGACGCTCCAGCAATCTCACAGTGATGTCGGACATGCGGACATTCTTTAGTCCAACGCCTCCGGATCCACCCTCCATCAACGCCTGGACCGGCAGGTAGCCGACTACCTGGCCTTAAGTGTGGATGTAGACACTGTGAGCAGCGATGAACACTTGGACTACTGGGTGCACAGGCTTGACCTGTGGCCAGAGCTGTCCCAATTTGCCATTCAACTTCTGTCTTGCCCTGCCTCAAGCGTCCCATCAGAAAGGACCTTCAGCGCAGCTGGAGGCATTGTCACTGAGAAGAGAAGTAGCCTAAGTCACAATAGTGTTCAGTACCTCACCTTTATCAAAATGAATGAGGCATGGATCCCAGAGGGCCACTGCCCGCTGAAAGACTAAGTCCGTCCCCACACACAGTATCTCTGCCTGCATGCTGCCTACCCCACGACTAAGTCGCTCCCCATACAGTACCTCTGCCCGCAGGCCGTTTAACTGCCTTCTCTGCCACCACCAACAGGGTCCAGGACTCCAGGTGGATTCCTGAATTTTTAAGGCCGCTGGGGGGGGGGGGGGGGAAGGGGCACACCTAAGATAATAAGGTCGTTGCTTCATTGTGGACAGACCAAATTTGATTAGCTGGACAGTCACTGTTCTGTCATTCAGCTACCTCAGCTCGGCGACTATATGGGCTGGAAAGCCGCCATCACCTGTACTCTCATCATGGTGCGCACCAGTCCAGCACGGCCGTCACTGCACAAACAGCTGTTTGCAGTCACTGCATACCTTTCACAGCATCTGTGACTGCACATTGTATTATACCTGGCAGTCAGTGCACACCTTTCACTTGAATGGATGGCAGACTTGCCCTCCATAACAGATTCTCGTTACAGGTAGTCAAGTCGATCAGTGTCATATACAGCAGGGCCTCGAAAGTCCTCCTGTATTGTTATTTTTGGTCACTACCTCGGGACAAGCATGCCATGCCTGCTGCCTTCCTTGGATGTGTGGTGGTGGTAGCCGTTTCTTAGCCTCTCACTCCAGCCTGGAATCGAACCAGGATTCCCTGGCCATTACCCGTGGTCACCATGCTACTGATAAAGTACCATCGAAAGTTTCACACAGTTGAATGAATGGCTGACTTGTTCTCCATAACAGATTCTCGTTAAAGACAAGTGGTGTCATCTCTGGCACACAGCACTGGGTCAAGGATCCATCTGAACAACATATGCCTGGTCTGCAAAGCATGGTCAGGGCAGGTACATTACTTATACAGCAAATGGGTCTTTACTTGGATGTGTGGTGGTGGTAGCCGGTTCTCAGGCTTCCACTCCGAACTGGAATCGAACCCTGATTCCCTGGCCATGACCCGTGGTCACTCACAATGGCAGACTTGCCCTCCATAACAAATTCTCGTTGCAGGTACTGAACAGCCAGCAGAAAATGTAATTTTAAAAAAATAGATGTAAGCTTTAACAATTGTAGAGAAAGAACCATCGAAAGTTGATAAGGCAGTCAGACATTACCTGATATCACTGAGGAAGAGCAATCTCGCCATGGTGCACACCAGTCCAGCATGGCCGTCACAACACAAACAGCTGTTTGCAGTGCATTACACAGTGAGTTTGGTGTGTCAGTGTGAAGCAGTACTCTAATTACACTCCCTGATTGATGTATACACATGCAAGATGTTTTAAAGCACTTTAGGCCTGCAATTTAGCATTCAATGTGATTTCTGCCCTTAAAACGCTGCTTTGCATCAAAACCAGATTTGTCCTCGGGACTTTTGGCATTTATTTCACTCCGCCATGCCCCCCTTCAGGTGTTAGACCCCTTTAAACATCTTTTCCATCACTTTTGTGGCCAGCATAAGTGTTTCTAGTTTTAGTTTTCAAAGTTTGTCTCCCCATTGAAGTTTATTGCGGTTTGCGAAAGTTTGCGCGTACCGATCTTTTGCGGAAGTTCGCAAACCCGGTTCGTGAACCGAAAATCTGAGGTTTGGGCCATCTCTACTTAAGAGCTGATAAGAGAAGTGCTTTCTGTTTTATTATAGATATTAATTCCATTTAACCAACCCATCTCAGGTTAATACATGGATTGTTCTGTGATTTGGCTGGTTGTTTCTCTTTTGGTTTCAATTACACTGCTTTACCGTAATTGATTAACATAAAGATTACGATAATTAAATTGAGAACAGGATATTTTGCATGCGTACATTTTTCTTCTCTAAGAACATGTCCAATTATTTTTTATTGGGCAGTGTTCAAATGCAAAAATTGACTGACTTTAAAAAATTGCCTTTGATTTTTTTTGTTTGTTTTGTTTAAGCTTGTACTAAACATTTTAGAGAAATCACTTAGTAAATCAGGCCATAAATGCATTTAATTTTAACATAGTTATAGTGTCCAGGTCATTTCCCATGCTCCTTAATTGAATCCCAATATTAGAGACACACTTTCTAACAGAGCAGCTGCTTCCATTAGGTAAATGCTATAATGACCACTGTTACAGCACAAAGTAGTAAATGTACATTTATCATCTGTTCTAGGCTGAAACATATGCAGAAGGTGTAGTTAAGTGTATTTAAGCAGAGGACCGATGCTAACTAGTCATATTGTATTGATTGGGGGCTAAGATATTCATTCTAGCTCTGGGATATGCCAATGAGAAATAGCATCTGCAAAATGGCACCATATGGCTCTATTTACAAAACCTGATCATTTACTTTCCATATCCTTCTAGAATTCTTTGTCAATTAGTATTCAAATATGCCTGAGTAAAATATCTTTCATTATAAAAAAAAGGATCTGCAAACTCCTTTGGCATTTAAATCTTCTTTGCTAATTTACTTATATGAAATCTGTTTAGGAAAATCATCACAAAATTGTGATGAATGAAATAAAATAAAACAGTAATGAATGAAAAAAAAGTAATTAAACTCAGTTACTTTTTAAACTAGTCACTGGCACAGCCATGTGTAATATCTCTATTTTTGTCCTGTCCAGCCACATACCCACATAATTGCTTAAACAATAAAAAAATGTTGCTTTTTAATGTCACTAGATGAGTGACATTAAGGTGGTATAAAAATCAGCATTTCTTCTTTGCTCTAAAAGTTTATTTACAAGAAAAACACAATTGTAGCAGAACAGCATTCAAACAGTTTAACGCAGCACTTTGTTCTTCAGTGGAAAGCTCCTTGTTTTCTGGCTGCATCCGAAGAGGTGATAACATTATTTTTTTTAGTCCATTTCCTAGTTAGATACATTTGGTATACAGCCAGCAGCCTATTGAAACTGAACTGCCCTGACCTGAGAAGCAGAGAGCGGTGAGAAATGATGCAATAGCTGCTTCCAGAGCAGATAAACTGTACTTTGGGAACTTGTAATTTGTAAATAGACAATATTAGTTGTGCACAAAAGCAAATATGATAACTGAATAGTTAATAAAAAGTAGGGAAACACATGTTTATTGAATGTTATATTACAGTTTTATCCCACTTTAAGAAATTTACATTGCCTTTAGTAGGAATTTGAGCTGGTTAAGTCCTTTCTACTTCTGGTCTAGGCCTCCTAAATGTGCCACTGGTACATTAAAGGTTCATAAAAATATTTATCAAAAAGTAACCTTTGGGGTTTCCATGTTAAATCAATATGCGGTTATCCCCTTTGTGGCAGAAAACCAAGCAGGAAAAGAGTAGAGCTGGAGCAGTTAATAAACCATCCATCCATGTAATGTGACCACATCCACAATGTTCCAAAAGGAGACAAAAATAATCCTATATAATAAAATGCAAGTGTCCCTGCATCATCAACTGAATGGTTGTGTGCCCCTGGCATTTTGTACTGGGCATGTGCGCAGCCAGGGCAGTTAGGACACAGATCTGACAGTTTGCTGTGTGTGGTTTACAGTGGTTTTCATCGCATTGTGGGAAATAACAGCTTTTTTCAACTGCCAAGCAAGCAGCTCCCTGTGTGCATATACTTCAGACAGTGGTGGGGAACGAGCAAGCAGGGCGCGTATGTGTGCGCAATGCGGGGGGTAGCGGCTGTGATCTATCGCCCGTTTTTTAAGGGGCGGGCCTTTTTACTAGTACTGAACAAAACTGAACACATGCTCCTGGAACTTAAAGAAAACCTGAACTGAAAATGAAAAGTCAAAATAAGCATACACAAGTCATACTTACCTTCCATGTAGTCTACTCCTCAGTGTCATTCTCCTGTCCCGCGTCCTGTTTGTTCACTGTGATCAAGGGAATTGTCCGTCCTCCATTTTGAAAATGGCCATTACCCATAACAGCTTTCTGGTCAGCACACAGTTAAACTGTAACATCGCCCACTTGAGCCATTGGGAAACATGGACATTACCTGGTACATCAGTTTTTCTCTCAGCTATAACTGACAGCAACTGATATTTTATTGACAGAAACTGATATATTTCAGATCTGACAAAATATTGTAAGAACTGGAAGGGATTATTGTCAGAAGAAAATGGTGAGCTTCTGAAAGGAACTGATGGCAAGGTAACTATGTAATGTTCATTTGAAGTTACCTCATGTGTTTATTTTAAATATTTTTACTCAGTACAGGTTCTCTTTAAAGAGAAACTCCGACCAATAATTGAACTTTATCCCAATCAGTAGCTGATACCCCCTTTTACATGAGAAATCTGTTCCTTTTCACAAACAGTCCACCAGGGGGAGCTGTATGACTGTTATTGGGGTGAAACCCCTCCCACAAGAAACTTTGAGGACCGTGGTACTCCTGGCAGTTTCCTGTCTGTGAACCTTGTTGCATTGTGGCAAATAGCTGTTTACAGCTGTTTCCAACTGCCAAAAAAAGCATGCAGCAGCTACATCACCTGCCAACAGTAAAAATGTCACCATGTAATACATGCCAGAATGTAAATCAGGGATTTAAAAGATTTTACAATGGGCAAACACTGACTAAATCATTTATACATAATTATTGTAAAAATGAAGCAGTTTTTATTGCATTATTTTCACTGGAGTTCCTCTTTAATAGACAATTTGGTTGGTTAAGGTGATTATATGCTGATTAAAAAGAAATGGTTTAATGCCAAATAGTGATGAGCCTGCATTGCACACAGAAGTAAAGTCGCAGCGAAATTTGGAATTACAATGCAAATTTTAGACTATTGTGAAAGATTGTAAAATTAATGTTGGATGCAATTGTAATTATGATCTGTAATTTTACAATGATGCATAGTTTTGCTAAAATAGAACTTTCTCACGCCGTAGACTTTAATGCACTTATGCAAAAAAAATAAAAATCTTATGTCCCATAAACTTCAATGCATTCAGGTGAAAATGTGTTTTCTCATATTCAAAAATGTGTTTTCTCATGCCTCATGGGGTCTGATGTAAGAAGACATTGCAGTAAAGATGGTGTGGGTATGGAGCTTTAGCAGGGTTGATGTTATTGGGGTAACTAAAAGTTAAGTGCTCCTCCGACATTATTAATGGTAAAATTGCTGCGCGCACCCTGCGCACGGCTTTACCGCAATGTTGTGCGTCCGACCAAATTACTTAAATGCATTTTTGTGATATGTGTTTTCTCATATTCAAAAATGTGCTTTCTTATGCCTTATAGGTTTCAATGCATTTGTGCAAAAAATATGTGAAACTACATGAAATCAAATTACCCAAAAAAATCATAATTACAACCAGAATCGCAATTGCTAAAATAAAAAATAAATTGTACAAAACCGAATTTACTTACTATGATCAACAATAATCCCAAACCTGATCGGAATGACTGAATATCAAGAAGGATATTAGCATTATCTATAGGCACCTCTTTTTTAATGATCATTCACAAAATCAATAACACAGATTTACAAAATACATCTATAATTCATTCCAATACTGAGTTCCTGATTTACAACAGAACCTCTAAACACTGAATTAACAAGTCTTTTAGGTGCAATCAGGGCCAGCCCTAGACTTTTTGCCGCCTGAGGCAAATTTTGAAAAAATTATTGCTTTGTCGGACCCCCCCTCCCTCGCCTGGGTTCCCCGTCCTCCGCTCCCCTCCAGCCTTAAATAGATCAGAAGCGCTACTCGTAAGAGGCAGTGGGCGGGGAGGACTCACCTCTTCCTCGCTCGATCCAGCGTGTGCTCCACTGACGTCACTTCCTGCAACGCCGTCCACTTACAATACAGTGGGCGGCGTTGCAGGAAGTGACGTCAGTGGAGCGCACGCTGGATCGAGGAAGAGGTGAGTTCTCCCCGCCCACTGCCTCTTACGAGTAGCGCTTCTGATCTATTTAAGGCTGGAGGGGAGCGGAGGACGGGGGACCAAGGCGAGGGAGGGGGGGGGTCCGACCCCCCTCCCCACCGCTAGGCCCAATACCCCCGTCCTGCCCGCTACCCCTCCAGCTCGGCGGCCGGCTCCCCGCACCCACTGACAGGCGGATGCCGCCCCTAGAAATGTGCCGCCTGAGGCAAAAGTTTCACCCCACCTCATGAGCGGGCCGGCCCTGGGTGCAATGTGTTGCTGATCCTGGAAAAGAAAGAGGGAGAATCCTTGGGACACTGTGGTGAAAGCAGAAACTTATATGAAAACAGCCAGCCACAAATATACATTAATTTCTTAAAGATAATTTGTACTCTAAAATTCTTACAAGAAAAAACATACCATTCTATTCATTATGTTCTCCTGGGCCCCTCTTTGCTGTTTCTGCCACTCCCTGCTGCAATCCTGGCTTGTAATTGCCAGTTTTAGGCAGTGTTTACAAACAAAAAACATGTCTGCTAACCAGCATGTGCTAGGCTGAAAGAAGCTCTGTCTGTGACTCATACAGAGCCTGCAGGGGGCATGGAGAGGGTGTGTATAACTTCTATCCTATCACAGCAGAGCAGTACATTCCTGCCTGAGCCCACAAAGCCAGCAAAGGAAAGAAGATTAGATAACAGAGATAATACAGCCACTGTGCAACTAGGAAAGGCTGCAGTAATGGGGGCCATACAATAGGCGACCAACCAACCAATCGACCATCCAATACGATTATTATAATTGAATCGGATGAAAATTGGTGCTGCCAAGTGCATGCCCGACCGACAAAACGACCAATTTCGGGATAGAAATTGGCCTCACAGTCGATCGCGCATGTTGGTAAATTTCGGGACGAGGTTGGTTGGTCGGGTGCGAACGAGCAACGAGACAATGAAACCCCTGCCACTGCCGCCACATTGTATAAATGTGTGTAGTGCATTTATACATTACCTGTCCGGTGTCAGCCTCCACGCGGTTTCCGTCCATCTTGCCGGGTTCCGCATACATGCCAGCGGCGCTCTGATGCCGCTAGCGTGTATGCAACTTACCCGGCGAGATGGATGGATAGACCCGGCGAGCTGCTTCAGGACAGGGAATGTATAAATGCACTACATAATTTACATACATTTATACATTTTGGGGGCAGCGGCAGGGCGGACAGCGGCGGCTCAGCCGATTCCTGGATTATTTCATGCTGAAATTGGAAGGGAATCGTCCTGTAGTGTATGGGCAGATTCGATTAGGGACATATTTATCTCTAATTAGATTCGATTAGAGATAAATTTGTCTCTTGGTCGAATCTGCCCCTATTCGTTCTAGTGTATGGGCACCTTAACCTCCTTGCTGGTCTAATTCTCCCCGGCAAGGAGGCAGCGCAGCACTTTTTTTTTTTTTCTTTCAAATCATGTAGCGAGCCAAGGGCTCGCTACATGATAGCCGCTGGGCGGCGGCATATACCCACCCACTCCGATCGCCTTCGGCGATCAGAGTAAGCAGGAAATCCCGTTCAGAACGGGATTTCCTGCAGGGCTTCCCCGGTCGCCATGGCGACGGGGCGGGATGACGTCACCAACGTCATGGACGTCGGGACGTCACAGGGAATCCCGATCCGCCCCTCAGCGCTACCTGGCACTGATTGGCCAGGCTGCGCAGGGGTCTGGGGGGGGGGGGGCGGCTCGGCGCGGCGGGTAGCGGCGGATCGGTGACGAGCTGCAGTGATCAAATGTTACAAGCAGCTAGCAAAGTGCTAGCTGCTTGTAACAAAAAAAATTATGCAAATTGGCCCAGCGGGGCCTGAGAAATCCTCCTGCGCAGGTTACCCCGAGCTGAGCTCGGGATAACTGGCATGGAGGTTAAGACAGGCCACATTAGAACAGGTATAGGAACTTATAGGATAGAAGAAATAAGGCTGAACATTTTGTTTGAGTCTCTTTAATTCATTTTCCTTATTCAAAAAATAGACACATCTCTGCTAGAGTATATGCGAAAGACCTAGAGAGAGAGGGAGAGAGGAGCCAGAAAGGCATGAAGAGGGACCCTTTGATCTCTTGAAACTGAGACAGACCATTATAGTTGGCAGCAGTTTCTGTCAAGGACTAAGTAGTATGGCCTTCCTGCTGTAATTGCATGATCAACCCCAGTGTTAAAATAAAAGAAACTCCATATTCTTCTCCACATCTGTAGATGAGCAGTACCATTCACTAGTGTATTACTAAGGAGCCAAAGATAAAAGGCTCACTGCAGTAGAGGCTCTGTGCTGGCACTCTTTTGAACAAAAAATAAAGTTTTTCTTTGAAAATGTATATGATATAAATAAAGTATCTCTGTAAACATATAAATATATTGGCTCAGCATTTTCTTCATTTCTGAAAGCATGTAATATTTGTTTTATAATAATCTACAGCCTCCATATAGGTGGATATCTATGCGCAGTTTACATACATCGGTGAGAATATATAAAAAACAAAGTCCTCTCACTTGACAAGAGTGAAAAGCTACAGCTATATACTTATAAATAAATACACAAGATCTTGCTGATTAGAAAACAAGTAACTGACTGTATATACAATCAAATGCCAAAGAGCCCTTCTTATTCCCCAAACTTACTTTCCAACATTTTAATAATTATATTTCTTATTTCAGACAAGGTGGTCTTCTTGAGTGCTATTATGGGTCAGTTGTTTGATATGCACCTGTACCAGTTTGTATCATCAACAAAACCCATATGAAACATTTCACTAAACATGTTCATATAAGGTTATATGTCAACTCCAGGCTTCAATACTTTCCTAGTGCTATGTAGGTATTAGGTAGCCCCTCAATGTTCACACCCCTTCACTTGCCTCCCCTTTGTGATCTTCACGGCCTGGGAGCCCATCTCACAAGGGTCCTATAACAAGTGTGGCCATCATGATCTTCACACCCAGAACAAGTGTAACCACAAAAACACCTGATCTGAAGTATAATACCCTTTATCAGAGGAAGGGAAGGTTAGTAGTCTGGCCCCCACAGCTCTGGCGGCCTGGCCCCCCTGCAACCACAGGGGCTGCTCCCCTTTAGGTACACCCCTGTCTATCCCTCTATGCAGCATGATTATGCAAAGTAGAAAAAAGAACCACCCCCAGTCTCTGCAGTTTATACTTTAAAGTCAGCTTCATAAAATAATATGATCAATTTTTTAAATATTAATTTTAGCAAAAGAAACCTTGGTGCACATTAACCTCCCTGGTGGTAATCCCGAGCTATGCTCGGGCTAGCCACCGGGAGCTCTATGCAGATTATAGCGCACAGTGGGCGTTTTTACTCACCTCCCAGGGGATCCAGACTTCGGTAGCCATTCTCCTTCCTTTCCTCAGAGGATCTAAATCACTCTGGTGAGATCACCGTCAGTGATCTCATTACAGAGTTACAGCGCCACCTGGAGGACAGAGGGAAAATTGCAGCGCTGGAGCCCAGGGAAGTGAGTGAGTGCTGGGCTGCTGCTGGCTTTCTGGCGGCATGATTTTTGACTGATTTTAGGGACTGAAACATGCAGAAAATACCCTATGTGATACCCAAACTTTACGGTGAAGTTGAGAGGCAAGTGGTGTCATCTCTGGCACACAGTGTTGAGTCAAGGGTCCACCTGACCACGGATGTCTGGTCTGCAAAGCACGGTGAGGGCTGCTACATTACTTACACAGCCCATTGGGTCAACCTGGTGACCGATGGCAAGCAGGGAGTACATGGCTGTGCAGTGGACCAACTTGTGACACCTCCATGGCTTGCAGGCAGGCCTCCTGCCACCTCCTCTCCTCCTGCTACATCCTCTTCACTGTCATCCTCCTCCTCCTCTTTGGCTGAGTGGCAGTTCAACTCTACTGGTGCTGCAATTTCCTCTCCAGCTACACAGACCCAGCTCCCCAGGGCCTATGCTGCATGCCAGGTACAACGGTGTCACGCCATCTTAGACATGTCTTGCCTCAAAGCAGAGAGTCACACTGGACCTGCTCTCCTGGCTGCTCTTAACAAACAGGTGGATCAGTGGCTGACCCCGCACTAGCTGGAGATCGGCAACGTGGTGTGTGACAACTCTACTGGTGCAGCAATCTCCTTTCCGCTTTGAATTTGGGAAAGCTGACACATGTACCCTGCATGGTACATGTGCTGAATCTAGTCATTCAAAGATTTGTGTCAAAGTACCCAGGCTTAGAGGACATCCTGAAGCAAGCCAGGAAGTTGTGTGGGCATTTCAGGCAGTTTTACACGGCCATGGCACGCTTTGCGGACATTCAGCGGAGAAACAACTTGCCAGTGAGAGGCTTGATATGTGAAAACCCGACTCACTGGAATTCGACCCTGGTCATGTTCTCTCGCCTGCTACAACAGGAGAAAGCCGTCACCCAGTACCTCTACAATTTCAGTAGAAGGACACAATCTGGGGAGATAGGGATGTTCTGGCCCAACAACTGGACACTGATGCGAAATGCATGCAGGCTCATGCAGCCATTTGAGGAGGTGACCAACCTGGTGAGTTGCAGTGAAGGCACCATCAGCGACTTGATCCTGTACGCTTACTTCCTGGAGTGTGCCGTGTGTAGAGTGGTGGATCAAACAGTGGAGGAGCGTGAAGAGGAACAGTTACAGCAGGAACAGTTGTGGGAGCAATTTACATCAGAATCAGATGTTTCCTCAACAACTGCGGCAGCACAGAGGGGGGAGGAGGAAGAGTCATGTGATTGGGAAGAGGAGTCAGACTCAGATGATGAGGAAGGTGTTTCTTTGGAGGAGGAGGAGGTGGTGGCAGAAGAACAACCGCAGCAGGTATCGCAGGGGGCTTGTGCTGCTCAATGTTCCCGTGGTATTGTTCGTGGCTGGGGGGAGGAGGAGGACTTACCTGATGTCACTGAGGAAGAGCAAGAGGAGATGGATAGTACGTCTGCATCCAACTTTGTGCAGATGTCGTCTTTCATGCTGTCCAGCCTGTTAAGGGACCCCCGTATAAAAAAACTCGAGGGGAATGAGCTGTACTGGGTGGCCATGCTACTAGGCCCTCGGTATAGGCACAAAGTGGCAGACATGTTACCAACTCACCAGAAGGCAGAAAGGATGCAGCACATGCAGAACAAGCTGGCAACTATGCTTTACAATGCGTTTAAGGGTGATGTCACAGCACAACGCAATAAAGGTACCACTGCCAGTAATCCTCCTCCCATGTCCACGCCTCGACTTAGTGCTTACGGATCCACCCTCCACCAACGCCTGGACCGGCAGGTAGCCGACTACCCGGCCTTAAGTGTGGATGTAGACACTGTAAGCAGTGATGAACCTTTGGACTACTGGGTGCGCAGGCTTGACCTGTGGCCAGAGCTGTCCCAATTTGCCATCCAACTTCTGTCTAGCCCTGCCTCAAGCATCCTATCAGAAGGAACCTTCAGCGCAGTTGGAGGCATTGTCACTGAGAAGAGAAGTCGCCTAAGTCACATAAGTGTTCAGTACCTCATGTTTATCAAAATGAATGAGGCATGGATCCCAGAGGGCTACTGCCCACCCGAAGACGAAGTCAGTCCCCACACACAGCATCTCTGCCTGCACACCGTTTGACTGGCTGCCTGCCCCATGACTAAGTAACTCCCCACACAGCACCTCTGCCCACAGTCCACTTGACTGCTTTCTCCACCACCACCAAGAGGGTCCAGGACTCCAGGCAGATTCTTGAATTTTTTAGGCCGCTGCTAGCAGCAGCCGCTATAATGAATTTTCTGGTGCAGGTACAGTCCTGCCTAATTTTTCTGGCTGCACTGTGGCTGCAACAACAAAACAAAAGGCATGTACATGTGTCCATTCCCCTTCGTGATCATTACCTTGCAGCGGTGAAGGAGCTTGCGTATCACAATGAAGCAATGACCGCCGGCTATATGAGTGTCTCGGGGGGTGGCACACCCAAGATAATAAGGTCGTTGCTTCATCGTGGACAGACCAAATTTGATCAGCTGGACAGTCACTGTTGTTCTATCATTGAGCTACCACAGCCCGGCGACCATATGGACTTGAAAACCACCACGGCCTGCACTCTGGCCATGGTGCGCACCAGTCCAGCACGGCCGTCACTATGCAAATAGCTGTTTGTGGTGTGCTACACAGTGAATTTGGTGTGTCAGTGTGAAGCAGTACTCTAATTACACTCCCTGGTTGATGTATACACATGCAAGAAGTTTTAAAGCACTTTAGGCCTGCAATTTAGCATTCAATGTGATTTCTGCCCTTAAAACACTGCTTTGCGTCCAATCCAGCTTTTTCCCCAGGACTTTTGGCGTGTATCCCACTCTGCCATGCCCCCCTCCAGGTGTTAGACCCCTTGAAACATCTTTTCCATCACTTTTGTGGCCAGCATAAATGTTTCTAGTTTTCAAAGTTTGCCTCCCCATTGAAGTCTATTGCGGTTCTGGAAAATTAGCGCGAACCGAACTTTCGCGAACTTAAAATCGGAGGTTCAGACCATCTCTACCCACATCTTCCACTGTATGTATGCAAAAGTCTTGCGTGTCTCATCATGCCCTTCCTGCATCAAGAAACAATTTTAAAATGTTATTTTATTTTAATCTTTTTATAAAGAGAGTATGTAAGGCTTGGGAGGGGTTTTTTATGCTCTGAGCAGGGACATAAGGCTCTGGTGGACTATATTTCTGAAGTGCTATAAATAATTAGGGCTGGTTCAGACGGGCGTTTTTGTGGCGTTTAACGCAGCGTTTCAGACGCAGCGTTTTTTGGGATCTACTGCCATCCCATGCAAGTGAATGGGAGCGTTTAGAGCTGGCTTTTGCAGGCTTTCATGAAAGCCTGGCAGTAGATCCCAGCGTTGCGTCTAGTCTCAAAAGCAACATGCTGCTTTCAGAGGCAGTAAACGCGAGGAAACAATAGCAGAGACCAGAACTGCTAGCCTTGAATGCTTTTCAAAAGCGTTCAAAAGCTAGCTTTTAAACGCTGGCGTTTAAACGCTGGCGTTTGAACGCAATGCCAAGCAAAAGCTCAGCAGACGCCCGTGTGAACCAGCCCTTACTCTCTCAGCAAAAGGAAGAGATGGCTGGGTCAGATCATCTGTGCTCATAGGAAAATACTAACCTGTCCCATTCTAGCTCCTCCCTAACTACCTCATGATGTGGATGGGGATAGGATGGTAAGGAGATTAGACAGGTTTTTGTCCAATAAAATTGTACTACCCTTTTAAAATGAAATAGAGCTACAGGGCCCAGTAAATGAGATACGGTCAATATACTGTATTTTTACAAAAAAAAGTATAGCTGTGCACTGCATAATACTAGGGTAACAAGTATTTTTGAGCTGCGCCAAAATCAGCCTTTAACTCAAGATGAATAGTTCCGCAATTTTATCAGTTTTCTGTTTCTATGACAACAGAACAATACCCTGATTCACAAAAGGTCAGAAAAATCAATGTGTGCACAAAGCACGTCAAGTTTACCACCATTTACGCAGGCAACATAATATGTGTTGTGCAAATAGTGTAACTCACATTATGCACACAACACGTGCATTGTATAATGCGCATTGCACAAATAGCATGTCAAGAAGACCAATGTGTGATAATTTTATTTTCTCTCATTTTGTACTATTTCTTACGTTTATAGTGCTTTGGTTTTTTAGTGGCTTTTGATATAGGTAGAAAAAACAGCGTTTTGGGTTTTTAGTGGGTTTTGAAAAATCGAGATGTAACTAGTTTAAAATCTTCTGATAAAGATAAACCTCACTTAGAACAAAAAATATAGATAACACAATGGCCTCAATTCACTAAGATCATGCTGGAGATAATAAGGCAAGAGAAAACTTACCTCCACTAGTAAGAGAGTTATCTTATCTCTTCATTCCTTACGTTACCTCTTCTGTAGTTAATTTACCTCCTCTGTAGTTAATTTACCTCCTCTGTAGTTATTTTCACATGCAGTTAATGAACAGCCTGTCTTTAACTCTGGAGTTATTTTAAGGATTAAAGAGTTAACCTAAAGACAGAAGAGTTAACTTTAGGTTTGCCTGAGGTAAAATGTTTCCTGAATACTACATGCCTTATCACCATGGTAACAACTCTAGAAGAGTTATTAAAGACAGGAGATAAGTTTAGTGAATTGAGGCCAATGTCATTGTGTGCCAGCATAATTTGAATCATACTACAACAAAACAAAATGCAATTTACAGTTTAATGTGCGCTCTGTTACAATACTGTACATTGCTAATTATCTACAATTTCAAACAGTGTTAAAAGCACTTAACAAAATGCACACCATAGGAGCAAGCTGGTACAAATCAAAAAAATCCAAGCCATTCAGAAATCCATATCAGAGTTCTGGTTCCAGGGATTTTTAATGGAGCCAAAGCATATTGTTACACTCTTGTTGTTTGTATAGCAATATGTGAAATCTGCGGTGTTGAATGCAGAAATCCCAGTAATGAAGGTGTAACATTTATATTCTGTCAGCAGGAAGACAAGATTGGAAGCTTTTTGTTTCCACTGCATGCAATCTTCTGCACTTTTTGGATCACTATGACATGCAATACTTGCTCAGAGCAAGCAAAAAGTCCTATCGCCTATGTCCCACTGGCTTCTTTAGGCATCTGGGAGCCTCCTTTACTAAGGAGATCCCAGATGTCCATGTTTTAAATAACTAAAGGGAGTAATTCATAACTCTTTACCTAAAAAAAAAAAAAAAACTTCCTATCCAACACCTTGTGGGATCATTGATCCCTCCATCACTGGCTGCCAACACACGGTGCACCACTCCTTCATGGTGCTGGCTCTCTGGCTACACTGTTCAGGGAGCCCCGACAAGGCAGCTTTGAGCATTCCAGAGTGAGAGGACACTTCAATCAAGATTTAAAGGAGAAGAACGAAATGAAATAAGCAAGAAGTGACATATATTTAAAAAAAACAGAAGAATATAGGAGACATCCCCCCCCCCCCCCCCCGATAAAGTGTACTATTTATTTTCTAACATTTTTTAATGTAGATTTAGAGACAAAAGTGACCCTGTGTACCTTTTTGTGTGCAAACACTGGTTCACATGACAGCTGGGGGCCATGGACTCCCTCACTAGCCGGGGCCCCCAAACCACCACACAATACCTAGAGGAGAGTGAGGGTGGGCCCCGGAATTCTCACCAGGGAATTATCCCCCACTGCCTCTATACTGAATGCTGACAACAACACACACAATTTCTCACTTCCAGCTGTAGCAATTTCCTACCTTTATTTGGTCAGCAGGTGCCTGTCAGCCAATTAAGTGCACAGTTATACACCCTTTGCCGGCCGTGCTAAATCTAGAAGGAATTTCGTAAATTAGGCAGCATTCAGGTGCAAGGTTTCGGTCGCGGTATTGGTTTTTGACCCTGCAAAGTTTGGCATGCGAAAGCAGATGCATTTCTGCATGAGCATGTCTCATGATAAGCCATTTTAGCCAGATTTGCACAGCTAGACTTGAAAGGGTTAAGCTTGGCGTAGAGCACGCATACATTTTCTTGTGATTGAGCATATTTGCATTCTGTCCTTTGGAGGCAGGTGGTGGATGGTTTGCTCTATAAGTGGGCTGTCTGTGCCTGTCCTCCCCCCCCTTCTGGAGTGATGTGTGTGAGCCAGCCCTGAGCCCCACAGCTCGGGGTGACCCATGCGTCACTCCTTTCCCATGCAGTGCCCCGAGTCGATGCGCAGCAGCAGAACGCAATGGACGTTCAGGTAAGTGCCTGTTTTTAAATTTTTGGGAGATGGGTGCGGATGGCCCCCCCCGGCGCCGGCCACGCTTGGGGGGGTCGTCTGCGCTACCCAGCCTCCACCTCCGGGGTGTTGCTGTGGTCCCTAGGCAGTGAGAGAGCCTGGGGCCCCACAGCCCCCCCGGTTGTATGGGGGCAATGGGAAGCCTCCCCGAGGCGTTCCTGGATAGTGCTGTATAGCATGAACTAATTCCCGCAGGGCAACCGCTTCGCGGTATTGGTTTTTGACCCTGCAAAGTTTGGCATGCGAAAGCAGATGCATTTCTGCATGAGCATGTCTCATGATAAGCCATTTTAGCCAGATTTGCACAGCTAGACTTGAAAGGGTTAAGTTTGGCGTAGAGCACGCATACATTTTCTTGTGATTGAGCATATTTGCATTCTGTCCTTTGGAGGCAGGTGGTGGATGGTTTGCTCTATAAGTGGGCTGTCTGTGCCTGTCCTCCCCCCCCCTTCTGGAGTGATGTGTGTGAGCCAGCCCTGAGCCCCACAGCTCGGGGTGACCCATGCGTCACTCCTTTCCCATGCAGTGCCCCGAGTCGATGCGCAGCAGCAGAACGCAATGGACGTTCAGGTAAGTGCCTGTTTTTAAATTTTTGGGAGATGGGTGCGGATGGCCCCCCCCGGCGCCGGCCACGCTTGGGGGGGTCGTCTGCGCTACCCAGCCTCCACCTCCGGGGTGTTGCTGTGGTCCCTAGGCAGTGAGAGAGCCTGGGGCCCCACAGCCCCCCCGGTTGTATGGGGGCAATGGGAAGCCTCCCCGAGGCGCTCCTGGATAGTGCTGTATAGCATGAACTAATTCCCGCAGGGCAACCGCTTCGCGGTATTGGTTTTTGACCCTGCAAAGTTTGGCATGCGAAAGCAGATGCATTTCTGCATGAGCATGTCTCATGATAAGCCATTTTAGCCAGATTTGCACAGCTAGACTTGAAAGGGTTAAGCTTGGCGTAGAGCACGCATACATTTTCTTGTGATTGAGCATATTTGCATTCTGTCCTTTGGAGGCAGGTGGTGGATGGTTTGCTCTATAAGTGGGCTGTCTGTGCCTGTCCTCCCCCCCCTTCTGGAGTGATGTGTGTGAGCCAGCCCTGAGCCCCACAGCTCGGGGTGACCCATGCGTCACTCCTTTCCCATGCAGTGCCCCGAGTCGATGCGCAGCAGCAGAACGCAATGGACGTTCAGGTAAGTGCCTGTTTTTAAATTTTTGGGAGATGGGTGTGGATGGCCCCCCCCGGCGCCGGCCACGCTTGGGGGGGTCGTCTGCGCTACCCAGCCTCCACCTCCGGGGTGTTGCTGTGGTCCCTAGGCAGTGAGAGAGCCTGGGGCCCCACAGCCCCCCCGGTTGTATGGGGGCAATGGGAAGCCTCCCCGAGGCGCTCCTGGATAGTGCTGTATAGCATGAACTAATTCCCGCAGGGCAACCGCTTCGCGGTATTGGTTTTTGACCCTGCAAAGTTTGGCATGCGAAAGCAGATGCATTTCTGCATGAGCATGTCTCATGATAAGCCATTTTAGCCAGATTTGCACAGCTAGACTTGAAAGGGTTAAGCTTGGCGTAGAGCACGCATACATTTTCTTGTGATTGAGCATATTTGCATTCTGTCCTTTGGAGGCAGGTGGTGGATGGTTTGCTCTATAAGTGGGCTGTCTGTGCCTGTCCTCCCCCCCCTTCTGGAGTGATGTGTGTGAGCCAGCCCTGAGCCCCACAGCTCGGGGTGACCCATGCGTCACTCCTTTCCCATGCAGTGCCCCGAGTCGATGCGCAGCAGCAGAACGCAATGGACGTTCAGGTAAGTGCCTGTTTTTAAATTTTTGGGAAATGGGTGCGGATGGCCCCCCCCGGCGCCGGCCACGCTTGGGGGGGTCGTCTGCGCTACCCAGCCTCCACCTCCGGGGTGTTGCTGTGGTCCCTAGGCAGTGAGAGAGCCTGGGGCCCCACAGCCCCCCCGGTTGTATGGGGGCAATGGGAAGCCTCCCCGAGGCGCTCCTGGATAGTGCTGTATAGCATGAACTAATTCCCGCAGGGCAACCGCTTCGCGGTATTGGTTTTTGACCCTGCAAAGTTTGGCATGCGAAAGCAGATGCATTTCTGCATGAGCATGTCTCATGATAAGCCATTTTAGCCAGATTTGCACAGCTAGACTTGAAAGGGTTAAGCTTGGCGTAGAGCACGCATACATTTTCTTGTGATTGAGCATATTTGCATTCTGTCCTTTGGAGGCAGGTGGTGGATGGTTTGCTCTATAAGTGGGCTGTCTGTGCCTGTCCTCCCCCCCCTTCTGGAGTGATGTGTGTGAGCCAGCCCTGAGCCCCACAGCTCGGGGTGACCCATGCGTCACTCCTTTCCCATGCAGTGCCCCGAGTCGATGCGCAGCAGCAGAACGCAATGGACGTTCAGGTAAGTGCCTGTTTTTAAATTTTTGGGAGATGGGTGCGGATGGCCCCCCCCGGCGCCGGCCACGCTTGGGGGGGTCGTCTGCGCTACCCAGCCTCCACCTCCGGGGTGTTGCTGTGGTCCCTAGGCAGTGAGAGAGCCTGGGGCCCCACAGCCCCCCCGGTTGTATGGGGGCAATGGGAAGCCTCCCCGAGGCGCTCCTGGATAGTGCTGTATAGCATGAACTAATTCCCGCAGGGCAACCGCTTCGCGGTATTGGTTTTTGACCCTGCAAAGTTTGGCATGCGAAAGCAGATGCATTTCTGCATGAGCATGTCTCATGATAAGCCATTTTAGCCAGATTTGCACAGCTAGACTTGAAAGGGTTAAGCTTGGCGTAGAGCACGCATACATTTTCTTGTGATTGAGCATATTTGCATTCTGTCCTTTGGAGGCAGGTGGTGGATGGTTTGCTCTATAAGTGGGCTGTCTGTGCCTGTCCTCCCCCCCCCTTCTGGAGTGATGTGTGTGAGCCAGCCCTGAGCCCCACAGCTCGGGGTGACCCATGCGTCACTCCTTTCCCATGCAGTGCCCCGAGTCGATGCGCAGCAGCAGAACGCAATGGACGTTCAGGTAAGTGCCTGTTTTTAAATTTTTGGGAGATGGGTGCGGATGGCCCCCCCCGGCGCCGGCCACGCTTGGGGGGGTCGTCTGCGCTACCCAGCCTCCACCTCCGGGGTGTTGCTGTGGTCCCTAGGCAGTGAGAGAGCCTGGGGCCCCACAGCCCCCCCGGTTGTATGGGGGCAATGGGAAGCCTCCCCGAGGCGCTCCTGGATAGTGCTGTATAGCATGAACTAATTCCCGCAGGGCAACCGCTTCGCGGTATTGGTTTTTGACCCTGCAAAGTTTGGCATGCGAAAGTAGATGCATTTCTGCATGAGCATGTCTCATGATAAGCCATTTTAGCCAGATTTGCACAGCTAGACTTGAAAGGGTTAAGCTTGGCGTAGAGCACGCATACATTTTCTTGTGATTGAGCGTAAAAATAGATTATGTCACTAGCAGGACTGCCCCCTGCAGGCATCCCTCCCACAGGGGTCCCTCCCTAACCACTCACCTGTCACCCACATCATAGAAGCTGCAAAAAAACCCCTAAAAACCATAAACACTGGTTCAAACGACAGCTGGGGGCCCCGGACTCTCTCCCTGGTCCCCTTATTAAAGGGGGTTCCCATATTCCAACATTAGCCCCCCAGGACATATGCACCCCACCGCCTCCTTGGCTTCCGAGGTGGGAAAGTAGGCCCCTGTCTCACAGAGCCCTTTTATCCCGTACCATGTGGGCTGGTACTGGATTTGACCTTTTTGACAGAGACCTGGCTTGGGAAACATGCAGGCCCAACTCTTGATGCAACCATGCCGACCAATTATTCAGTCTTGCACTGTGAGAGACAAGTCCGCAAGGGTGGGGGGGGGGGTTGCCATATGCTTCAGATCCTCTTTGAACATAAGGCCCCTGCCCATAGGCCCCACTGAAACCTTTGAATGTCTTGCAGCCCAACTGTCAGCAGAAGTAAACATCAACATATTGCTCATATACCGCCCCCCAAAAAATGGTCCAGCCTTTCTTAAGGAAATATCTGAACTCTTATACTGACTAACAGTGGAACACCCTAGATGGATCATCCTGGGATCATCCTGGGAGAGGTACACGACTCCCGCCTAGGAAGTGAACTACTTCTCATAATGAGTGAACTGGGTTTCTCTCAGGCTGTCAACCTCCCCACCCACAAGAAAGGGCACACCCTGGATCTTATATTTCATTCCGGACTTTTGATATCACACATGGATATAAACCCAGTGGTATGGTCAGACCACCACATCATCCACTTCTCTCTGACAGCACCAGCAATAAAACATAGAGGGAAAGAACTCATAAAATACTGTTCTCTGAAAGATGTCTCACCCCAGCACGTTCAGAATACCCTCAACTTCGACGCATTAACCAATCATTGCACAGACCCAGACTCCATGGTCCTGATGTACAACCATGCAGTGTCATCTGCCTATGACGCCCTTGCTCCAGTTCGCATTAAACGGTCTACACCACTTCACCATGCACGGTGGTTTGACAGCTCACTAAAGGACCTAAAGAAAGAAGTGCGCAGACTAGAAAGGAAGTGGCGAAAATCTCAGAATTCAAAAAATAAACACACCCTTGTCTCTCACCTGGAAAGCTACCAAAATGCGATCACCAAGAAAAAATCCTCCTACCTATCACAGGAGATCGCAAAGGCCATCAACAGGCCAGCCCAACTATTTCGCACAGTTGATAGACTATGTAACCCATCCTGTCTAAAACCTACTATAACTCCCTTAAAGGAGCTATGTGAGAAATTTGCTTGCTACTTTGCTGACAAAGTATCCTCTATTCGGTCTCTCATTCAGTCCATATCACCTAAGACTTATTCAACTCCTAGAAATAGTGGCAAAAACAACCTAACACCCTGGACTGACTTCAAAAGTATTAGCGAGGAAGAGATCTCAGACATCCTCCATCGCCTACGCCAGACAACCTGCGACCGGGACCCTGGACCAACTAAACATATGCTGAAATGCCCTGACCTGCTTGGTCCAGCATTTCACAAAATCGTAAATTGCTCTCTGCAAGCAGGGAGGTTTCCTACCTCTCTAAAAGAAGGAATCATCAAGCCCCTTCTTAAAAAAACTTCCATGGATCCAGATGCTATGAGCAACTACAGACCTGTCTCCAACCTCCCTTTCTTAGGTAAAGTTATTGAAAAGGCTGTCTATCTGCAACTTGAAACCAGGCTGTCAGTAAACAACATCCTGGACCCTCTACAATCTGGCTTTAAGAAACACCACAGCTGTGAAACAGCCCTCATCCAAGTCTGCAACGATCTGCTCATGGCGAGGGACAGAGGGGAATGCTCCATCCTAATCCTGTTGGATCTCTCAGCGGCTTTTGATACAGTTGACCATGAAATCCTGCTTTACAGTCTGCAGGAGTACTGTGGCATCAGTGGATCAGTCCTCCAGTGGTTCAGATCATTCCTGACTGACAGAACACAGAGAGTATCCCTAGGTCCTATAATGTCCAAACCTGCACCTCTACAATTCGGAGTGCCACAAGGATCAATCCTACCCCCTCTGCTGTTTGCAATCTACATGTTGCCACTCGGTACCCTTATCCTACGTCATGGCCTGACGTACCACTTCTACGCTGATGACACACAGCTATACCTGTCCTTCACACCTGGTGGAACAGACCCTACCCCAAAAATAAACTCTTGCTTAGCTGAGCTACAGGCATGGATGAATGATAACTGGTTGAAACTGAATGCTGACAAAACTGAGGTCCTGTTTGTCCAAAGCCAGCACTCGCCATCAAAACAGCTCTATCCTAAAGCAACACCAATCAGGATTGGGAATTCAGACAAAAACAGCTCCAACCTTGTGCGCAGCCTTGGCGTACTAATCGATGGGTAATTGAGTTTCAGAAACCAAATTTCATCTGTAGTTAAATCTGCCTTCTTTCATCTGAAGAACATTGCAAAGATTAAACATCTGATTCCCCCAGAGGATCTTCCAACCCTAGTCCACGCCTTCATCACATCACGGCTGGACTACTGCAATGCCCTTTATGCTGGCCTCCCCAAAAAGGACCTGCGTCGCCTGCAATTAGTGCAGAATGCTGCTGCCAGATTGCTAACAAACCAGCCTCGCCACTGTCACATTACACCAATCCTTCGCTCACTGCACTGGCTACCAGTAGAATGGAGAATACTCTTCAAGATTGGACTGCTGACATTCAAATCCCTGCACAATCTGGGCCCTGGATACATGAAGGACCTGCTGAAGCTGCACCACACCTCTCACAACCTCAGATCAGCAAGTTCTATAAACTTGGTCACTCCCAGAGTGCACCTCGAAAAATCTAGAGATAGAGCCTTCTGTCATGCTGCTCCTACTCTTTGGAACTCCCTGCCACACCCAGTAAAGACAGCACCATCCCTGGAGCTATTCAAATCCAGACTGAAAAGCCACCTGTTTAGCCTGGCATTTCCAGACTTATAAAATTCTTCCTCTGTACCACGATGGTCGGAGCCATGCTTATGCGCTTTGAGTCCCATGGGAGAAAAGTGCTTTACAAATGTTATTTGTTGTTGTTGTTGTTGTTGGTATGCTATTGTTGACAGAGCCCCATACAGGTTGAATGTCCTGGCCATACCAGCCTTTATGGGTGAGAAGGAAATAATTAAGGCTTTAATTAGTAATTAAAGGGGGGGCAACATTCTTTAAAAAGGAAAATTGGCATACTCCTTCCTCCCCTTATAAACTTTCTTTAACCACTTGCCGACCGCACGCTTATACCGTGCGTCGGCAAAGTGGCAGCTGCAGGACCAGCGACGCAGTACTGCGTCGCCAGCTGCAGGCTGATTAATCAGGAAGCAGCCGCTCGCGCGAGCGGCTGCTTCCTGTCAATTCACGGCGGGGGGCTCCGTGAATAGCCTGCGGGCCGCCGATGGCGGCTCGCAGGCTAAATGTAAACACAAGCGGAAATAATCCGCTTTGTTTACATTGTACGGTGCTGCTGCGCAGCAGCGCCGTAAGGCAGATCGGCGATCCCCGGCCAATCAGCGGCCGGGGATCGCCGCCATGTGACAGGGGACGTCCTGTCACTGGCTGCACAGGACGGATAGCGTCCTGTGCAGCCCGGATCACTGGGCATGACAGGTAGGAGAGGGAGGGGGGGGAATTTCGCCGCGGAGGGGGGCTTTGAGGTGCCCCCCCGCAACATGCCTGCAGGCAGGAGCGATCAGACCCCCCCTGCACATCATCCCCATAGGGGGGGAAAAAGGAAGGCGATCTGATCGCTCTGCGTGCCCGCTGATCTGTGCTGGGGGCTGCAGAGCCCACCCAGCACAGATCCCAACAAACAGCGCTTAAGGGGGGGTAAAGTGTGGGTCCTCAAGTGGTTAAGTGAGGAGACTCCCTAACACTGCTACTGCCTATAGAACGCGCCCTAGTGGCTGCAGCTCTACCACTATGAGCACGATATTAATGTTCTGTGTCTTGTCTTGTCTGTGTAAAAAGTAATGGATATGTTATTTTAGCTAATTATAACTACAATTATAATTACTGAAGGATGGTGTTATAAGTCTTTGATGCAGGTAATTCATCTGACTGCCTTTGTAGGATTAAGAAGGTATTTTTTCCCCCTGAAATGGAAAATTGACTACAGCTTCCCAGGGGGTTTTGCTTTGCCTTCCTTTGAATCAAAACAACTTGAGCTGTGTGAAGCTGAACTTGATGGCATTTTCAATGTATTTAACTATATAACATTCAGTTTCCAAGAATTTTAGAGTAACATTTTCCTGCTACATTACACATGAAATGCAGAATTTAAAAGAACTAAGAAAATATCTTTATTTCAGCATATATTAGGAGTTAAGTCATTTCCAGCATGTTTATTCTTGAAGAGAAACCTTTCATGCTGCCATAGGAGGGTATGTTGTTTGCAGCGATTAGAAAATAAAGAATTGTATATCATCTCTTATATTATTGGAAAAAAGAACACTAATTAAAGAGAAGATACTCTAGTTTCATAGTAAAAATTAGGATCTGACTTTATGAGTTTGTTTAGTATGTCTCTATTAACTTATTGACATTTTTATTATTTACAGTAATGTCCGAAGTGAGTATTGATTCAATGGTTGTAGTTAAGGTTCATTTATTGCAGCTGGCTGAAAGTAGAAATTGCTTTTGCTAAATGTTAACTCTTAGGGCTTGATTCACAAAGCCATGCTAACTGTTTAGCACAGGCGTGCTAAACGGTTAGCACGTGAAGTTCCACTCGCGGACTTTTGCGCATGCACAAAGTGCTGCGATCGCGGACATTTGCACGCGATAACGCAAACTTTTGCACGTGATCGGCAGACGATCGCGTGCAAAAGTCAGCGTGATCGCGTGCAAAAGTCCGCGTTATCGCACGTAAATGTCCACGATCGCGGCACTTTGCACGCGCAAAAGTCTGCGAGCGGAACTTCACATGCTAACTGTTTAGCACGCCCATGATAAACAGTTAGCACGGCTTTGTGAATCAAGCCCTTAATGTTGATTCAGCTTTCTTCTCACTCATGTTAGGCTAGAAACCCACTAATCGGTAGTGATTTGAAATGCAATGCTATGGGGGATTTTTATAAAATCACATCGCTCTAGTGGGATCACACCCATAGCATTACATTAGCAAGAGTTTTTAAATCGCAAAGCACTCAGAAAATTGCTCCTAGTGAGTTTCTGGCCTTACCCGATTTGCTAAGCCTCTTCAGGGCTAAAGAACACAGAAGAACATAAGTGACCCTGAACTCTTGGCCAGAATTGTTTCCCATTAGGTGCCAAAAATGTACAATTTTCAACGACTGTAGGTAATATTAGACTACCTGTAATGAATAGCGGAGATGCCGCCGCATGGGAAAGCGGCATGGCGGCTATCTCCGCGTCCCAGCACCTGGATGCTGCCTTGCCTGGTCCTTCTAGTGCACACAGATGGAGAACTTCGCGCGCGCGCACCAGGCGACAGGACCTTTATGCTAGTAGAAGGGGAGTCAGCTAATCATGCTGATCAGCTGACTCCAGCTATGCTCCGGATTGGCTGAGTGACTGGGGCGGCGCTGTGGAGCGCTTTTAGTATATATAGGACTCGCTTGTCACTTGCAAGTTGTCTGCTGTTGCGAACATATACGTGTGAGCGCTCAGACCTGAGTCAGATCCCACAGTGTGTTAGAACCAGCCGGAGCTGGGAATTCACACTGAGTCAGATTCCGCTGATAGCTTTAAAGTACTATTGCTTGCTACTGTTTATGTGTTAGACTTGTTCCCAGGTTTTGAGACCAAGGACCTCACACTTAAGACTAGGAGATTGCTATATTGTTACTATCATCTGTTAGACAAGTTCCCAGGTGTTGAGACCAAGGACCTCACACCTAAGACTAGAATTGATATATATACTGTTACCTGTTATGACCTCTGGCTTTCCTGACTACTCTCCTGTTCTCTGATTCGGTACTTCCGCCCATCTGATTACCTGTTGCCAACATTGCCTGTACCGGGATACCGAATCAGTCTTCCGCTTCTGTACTTTTTCTGTCCGTGTGTTGCCGACCTGGCTTGTCTGACCTTTCTGGCTGTCACCTTGCCCCTGGGTGATCAGCCTTACTGTATACCTGTGACACCTGCTCTTCAGGTGGTTATTAGCTGCTATATCAGGCCTATGCTCACCAGCTCCACTGGAGACCATCGTGCAGCACAGTCAGTGGGTCTCTACCTATCCAAGGTCCACTGGCTGCAGTACAGTCTGATTCCCTGCCTCTCAGGGAATCCTTGGCTGTAGTACAGTCTGATTCCCTGCTCCTCCGGGAATCCCTAGCTGCAGACCAATCATCATCAATATTACTCCAGACAGTGATTCCTGCTCCTCAGGTTTCCACTGGCTGCAGTACAGCCTGGTTCCCTGCCCCTCAGGGAATCCTAGGCTGCAGAAGTGTTTGTATCTCCCACTTCTCGGGCGATAATCTCTCCAATTACTGTTGCACAAAACACTATATCACATTGGGTGTCCTGTGTCTAGCTCAGGCATGGGCAAACTTGGCCCTCCAGATGTTACGGAACTGCAAGTCCTGCAATGCATTTGCCTTTATGAGTCATGACTGTGGCTGTCAGACTTCTGCAATGCATAGTGGGACTTGTAGTTCCTTAACAGCTGGAGGGCCAAGTTTGCCCATGACTGGTCTAGCTATACTAGTATTATTGGTGATTCTGCAGATCACCACATAATCAGGTATAGCATCTGTATTATTGGTGATACTGCAGATCACCAATAATCAGAAAAATCTGTGTTGCTCACACCAATCGTTACACTACCTAAATGTTTTCCTGAAAAGTTTGCTGTGGCATGCATATACTTGCAGTGGGGATGCTTTGTTATAATGCAGGACAGCCTAAATTGATTTGAAAAAAACTCACTGCATATGAACAGGAAAAAAGGTAGAAACACCTGGGCCTTTGGTGGCTGCTGCTGACCAGGAGCTGCAGATAGGGAGTAACACATGGGAGAGTGGAACTGCTCCTCAAGGGAGCTGTACATGAAAGAGTCCTCTCTGCAGTACATGTTACACATGAAAGAGGGAGCTGCACATGGAATGAGAGAGGTGCTGCTGCGCATGGATAGAAAGCAACAAGATTGGCCTAGGGGGCACCAAAAATATACACTAAATCCATCCTTGAGTACATATGAACTTTTATTTTACGATTTTATTTTCAGTCACTGATATGGTATGTACCCAATAGTAGACAATTATTAAAAAATCTAGGACAGGCATGGTAGTTAATTTATTTTTTCCAGTATTCTTCAGCTTTGGAGAAACTTAGTAAATAAGATCCTAGCTTTTTTTAAGTAAGGTGCAACATTGCATTAGATAAATGGTAAAACAACCACAACCAATATCTCTATCATGTAAAAGGGCTGGCTTACCAAGACAGGTGCAACAAAAGGTGGATCAGTTAAGGGCAAGCTCGTACACACGCTTGACTAAAGTCAACTGACTGAGGCACCCGATAATGACCACCTCAGCCAACAATCAAGCCTGTGTATGGGAGCCCCCGACCGCCAACTCCCAAGTGATCCGTCTGGTGGATCTACTCACCTGATTGGTGGCCTACTTGTTTGAAGACACCACTCCGCCTCCTATCACATGACATCACACATATGCTGCTCCCTCGTCCCTCCACCCCCTGCAAAGCTGCACAGCTAAAATGCGTCTGTGCTGGCCAGCCCAGCGATATCGCCCAAAGGGATCGATACCAATCCCAGATGGGTGACATCAATCACAGGTGTGTATGCACCTTTACTCAGTCATTTTCCAGTATTCTTTGCACTAAGATTTCTCCACAGACAGAAATAAAAATGCTACTAAATGTGTTGTTCAACATGAGACAAGAGTCTACAATTTACTTTGGATGATCAATCTCATCCTGGCATTTCCCTCTGTTCTGTTGCTCAGTCCAGCCTTCTTCATATTGCTGGAGAAATGGCAGGGCCGGATTTGTGGGCAGGCCGATAGGCAGTGGCCTAGGGCGGGGCTTGAGCTAGGGTGGTACTGCAGCTGACAGCAGATCAGCTGTGTTCTAATTACTTGTGTATGGTGCTTCCCTTGTGTTCTCCTGCAACTGCCTGACCGATGGGCCGTCTATTCGCCCCCATGATGTCAGTGACATATTGCTCTGTTCGTCTCTCTTTCAGAGCATCCCCCTCACTGGCTACTCTGCGTAGACAGAGCTTTCGATCATCAGTGGGGGCTCACAATGATGAATGAATGAGCGGTGTCCAGTGATGACTTCCTGTATATGGCTGTCCTCACTGGGCATCCCTCACACTCTCATCACCATGAGACACTACGCTGATGATCTGTGTCTGCAGTGCAGTGAGTGTCGTGTGTGTGTTTGGGGGGGGGGGGCTGTAAAGGAGAGGTGAGCAGGGCAATATGTTACTGACATTTGAGGACGGGCAGAGGGGCCAGTGGTCAGGCCGGTCAGGCAGCGAGAACAGAAGCTCTGCACAAGGATCATTATGAAAAAGATCATAATGACCTATAAGTAAACCAACAAACAAACAAACAAACAACTACAATATACTGAATATAATGTAGAAGGTGAATTCTGCACAATGTCGGTAGAGTAGAAATATCTATATTAAATCAATCACATAACAGGCTAAAATCCATTACCACATGCTGACATGTTTCGGACGTTACACGTTACACGTATGCTATGATTAAGGACGTGTAACATCCGAAACATGTCAGCATGTGGTGATGGATTTTAGCCTGTTATGCTGTTATGTGATTGATTTAATAAAGAGATTTCTACTCTACCAACATGGTGCGGAATTCACCTTCTACACTATTGGATCTGGGGACCGAGCTGCCAGCTTTCCTGCACTGTTGGCGGACGGAGTTTGTGAGCGGAGTTTCACCTTACATCAAATACTGAAGATAAACAGACTTGACCGTTGCTGCTGGATGCTTTGTCTCAGCCTGCTCTGCCAGATTTATTGCCCATTCACAGTAAGTCACTCCTCTTTCCTTACATCTTGTCAAAAAGAGAGGATATGGCAATCTATACCCTCTCTTCCCCATCTTGTTCCCTCTCTCTCTCTCTCTCTCTCTCTCTTTCTCTCTCTCTCTCTCTCTCTCTCTCTCTCTCTCTCTCTCTCTCTCTCTCTCTCTCTCTCTTTTCCTCTCCCATCTTGGCCCTCTCTCTTGCTTTTCCTTCCCTCCCCATCTATCCTTTCCTCCTCTCTGGCTAGTCTTCCTTCATCTCTCTACCCTTTCTTCTCTCTATTTTGTCCTTTGAATTCCCTTACAGTAACTCACTATCTAATCCCTACCATGTTCTAATGTTTACCATAGTATTTAAATGCATGTACATAGTGCTAACAATGTCTGCAGCACTTTACAGAGTACATAGTCACGTCACTAACTGTGTTCAGAGGAGCTCACAATCTAATCCTACCACCATAGTCATAATCTAATGTCCTGCCATATTATTAGTATGTATTTATATAGCATTGACACCTTTTGCAGCACTTTACAGAGTACATAGTCATGATGTCACTGACTGTCCTCAGAGGGGCTCACAATCTAATTCTACCATCATAGTCATAGTCTAATGTCCTACCATATTATTATTATTATGTATTTATATAACATTGTGTGTGTACACACGAGGGGGGAGCGGTTTTTGACTGTTGGCCTAGGGCGGCAAAAAGTACAAATCTGGCCCTGTGCATGTACACACAAGGGGGGGGCAGTTGTTGACTGTTTGCCTAGGGCGGCAAAAAGTACAAATCCGGTCCTGACTCCTGAGGAATGGGCAGTTTTGTTTGTATGTGTGTCTATGTCTGTCTTATTGTAAAAGAAAAATTCCACACGTCATTTGTGCCTGCATACATTGCATTCTTTATGGTCTTTAGCTAGCTTTATTGCAAAGCCTCCAGGATATCACTGAGGTAATATGTATGTGTGAAAATTAAAACAAAAATTGTGGTAAATATCAATATTTGCTAAGAATATGTATATCCAAGTCTCTCTGTAATATTGGACTTGATATAAAATCTATGGTGAAGAGGAAGGTAGTAGCAGGCACTGCAGAGCTAGTACTCCCGGACACACCCAATAGCCGGAAGGTTCTAGGTGTGATGTAACTTGCTGCAAAATGTGTGCTCTGGGTACAGAAAAAACTGTTTTATTATAGCTTTGGTAGAAGATTGATTCCCCAGCACTCCGTTTTAAGCTGTATAAAAAAGCTTTATATCTTTTAAAACATATAAAATGCTGCCAGCAAGACACCAGTTCCATACAGCAAACACCTCCATTCCTACTCACAGAAAGGCTGCAGGGCAGTGTGGGGGGTGGCGGCCCGCCTGACGATCGTTTCGCTTCAGTGGCAGTGTGGCTTGATACAAAATGTTTGTCAATTGTGCTGCAAGTGGCAGTCCTTCCTATTATTATTTTTTCACAATAGAGTAAGGCTTCTTTCAGACTGGCAGATGACAGGCGGTAAATTTACCGCCTGTCAGCTGCTCTCCTGCACCAGCCCGGCACTTGTTAGCACTCAGCATCTGTGCTGGACAGGTCCCCCCCTCCCCAGAGATGGAACAAGATGTAACGGGGCCCTAGGCAAGGTAGTAGATTTGGGGCCCCCTTGTGGTCCTTTTGGTAAGCCAAAGTGGAGAGAGGTTGAAGAAGGTGGCAGGTGGGCCCTTTGACACCCACTAGGCTTTAAGCACCTGCCTAGATTGCCTGGTGGATGATCCTGCTCTCTCCCACACCCCATGGAGACATATTAAAGTGCAGCAGCAGCCATGCTCAGATGAGACATGTCACAGTCCTCTACCACCTGTTAACATCACCGTGTGTAAATTGCTGACATGCATGGTGTTACAACCGCTGCCACATATAAATTTCATCCCAATTGCACTACTGGGTGGCAGATGGGTCATCAAGTGTGCAGTTCAGTCATCCGTCTGAAATGGGCCTAAGAATGCTTCAAATCAACTGGCCTGCACCCAACCTCTAGTTTATCTTTATGGTCCTTTCACACTGCATCAGAATAATGCTGCATATCAACTTACTGTCCATACATCTCTATGAGCCTGTTCACATCTCTGCATTGTAACAAAACACTTTATTCTCATTCACTGTATGCAAACTTAATTAATTTAAAGTCTATGTCCATTCTCCTTTGCATTTCACACGTATTAAAGTGGACTTGAACTCTTGCACAGGACAGAAGGAAAACATAGAGAAATGCACCCTCAATGTATTTAGAGAATTTAGCATGTTTAATTCCCCCTCTTTTGTGTCTAATTACAAGTTGTAATTTGATCCTTCCCTGTGTCACATGACTGTCTATGGCAGATAAGCCCATTTGAAAGCATGGGCCGTAAACAATATGAACAATATGTCTGCTTTCATGAATCAGGAAGTAGAAACTGTGCAAATTTATTTTAGGATTTGTATCAGCTGTAACCATGAAATGTTTTTTGTTTAAAGGTTATTATGCTGTTGTGTATCTTTTAGAGCAGAGATGAGTTTTGAGTTCAGATCCACTTTAACACGTTGGTTATGCAGTGCACACAATGTGAAACCAGCCTTACAGACTCAGATTTTCAGTTCTTACTGATATGATCATTAATGCTTTTGTACAGAAAATAATAATAAAAAAAATCTGTGCTTTTTTTAGGACTGGATTACCATGTTCAACGACTCAAATGAGATTGGATAGTTAATATCTGTTACTAATATCTGATTTTCAAAAAAAAAAAAAAAAAGATAATAAACTGATGTTTGTTTCCGAAGAGAAATAGCATTCAGTGATTCTGAGTGAAGGGATAAGATAAAGTCGATAATATGACTTGTCTCCATGGTTGCATTTCATACTTCTAACCTAAAGTCTTGTCCAGGGCTCTTCTAGGCCATCTCATTTTCTAACTCTATCCATTAGCAAGATTGCATCATAGCCAGATGTCGATCGATATTTCAGATTCCAGTGCAGATGGGTCTGGAAATCACTAAGAGTTCATTTCCACTGCATACGGCTGTCAGCGTTTTTCTGCATGCAAAAACGCATTAGCTCTGACACAGCCTAAGTTAATTCAATGGGCTGCTTCCATCCAATTCGTGTTTTCGCATGCATACAAATAAGGAAAGCTTGTTTTTTTCCAGACACCAGGGCCCATATGCAATTAATATTTTCACGTAAGTTTTCTCCTGGGAGATAACATTCCTCCTTCTATTTAAAATAACTTTCCAGAACTTTTTAAGTGAAAACATATGGCAAAGTAGGTAAAAAGGTACTATCAAAATTATTTTGAGTATTTTCTTGCTGTCCAGTGGCTTAAAAGGTATTTTATTGACAAGTTTAAAAATATCATCTAGGAGAAAAGGAGAAAAAGTTAATTGCATATGGGCCCATTTCTCCTAGGTGATATTTTCAAAATTTGTAAATAAAATGCCTTTTACATCACCAGCAAGAGAAAAAAAATGTAAAAATAATTTTGACAGTACTTTTGTCCAGTGAATTTAAATTGAAGATGTAAAATTATCTCCTAGGAGAAAAGTCAGAAGAAAAAGTGAATTGCAGATGGCCCATATGCAATTAACTTTTTCTCCTGAGTTTTCCCCTAAGTGATATTTTCAAACTTTTCAATAAAATGCATTTTAAATCACCAGCAAGCTAGAAAATACTTAATATAGTTTTGAATGTACTCTTCCACCTACTTTTAAGTACATTTTCAATTGCAAAATGCTAAAAAATATTCTAAATAAAAGAAGAAAATTATATCATAGGAGAAAACCTGAGAGAAAAATCTAATTGCATTTGGGCCCATGGGCCTTATTCAATTCCCTTTTTCTCCTAAATGTCCTCCTAGGGGGTAATTTTTATCTTCTGTTTATAATTACCTTTCAGCCCTCTGCGATTGAAACGGTGACGTCACATCCGGGTCTCGCGCGGTGCGACGCTGAGACAGCTCTAAGGGATCCCAGTATAGCGGACATGCCAGCACGTGGATGCCTATTGCGGAAGGTGGATTGAGCAAGTTGCAGAGACGCAGAGCACACTAACAGGACTGTGTATGAGATCCAGGCTAATCGGGACAATGCGCAGGAGGTGGTGAGAGCCCTGAGCGGCAACCCAAATTATGCAATGTGTGCTTGATGCTTCTGCTAACAACCACTAACGCTGCATGATAACGTCCATGAGGCATTTAGCTGTTCTTAAAGGGACACTGCTATTAATACAAGATCGCCTGGCACTAACCCCAGCACGTGAAACTAAGGGACTATCCTGGAGTCAATTGAGTAAAGCCTGCTGAAGGCAGACAACATATTGAAAACTCCCGGGAGTAGAATGATTGGTACATGTGCATGGGTTGTATGCAGTGGAGACCGTTGTGTGTGACACAGCCGGCTGTGATTAGCATAGGGAAGTCATCGCAGTACTGCTCTTTTTTAATGGGTACATGGTATTTTGTATACAATATTTGAATAAAGGATATATGTCAAGTAGACATTAGTGTATTGGAGTGTTGTGTGGAGAATTTGGATCACTTTTGGCTCCCCTACATAGGGTAGACATCATCATTTCCACTAGTTTCGGCGCAGGATATCAATGGATTGCATTGGAGTAAAAATTAAGCACTTATACGTTATTTTCACAGGAGTTCCTCTTTAAGTCAGGTGGGACAGGACAGCCAATCAAGCATTTTTACCACATGCCAATCAAGCATTTTTACCACATGGGTCACACCCCTCCCCCTCCATAAAAGAAACAAACCCGACAGCCATTTTGAAATCTGCCTGGAGTCAGTGTAGGACGAGCTGTGCTGCTGATCAATGGACAGATACAGTGATATGAAAAACTATTTGCCCCATTCCTGATTTCTTATTCTTTTGCATGTTTGTCACACTTAAATGTTTCTGCTCATCAAAAACCGTTAACTATTAGTCAAAGATAACATAATTGAACACAAAATGCAGTTTTAAATGATGGTTTTTATTATTTAGTGAGAAAAAAAACTCCAAACCTACATGGCTCTGTGTGAAAAAGAAATTGCCCCCTGAACCTAATAACTGGTTGGGCCACCCTTAGCAGCAATAACTGCAATCAAGCATTTGCGATAACTTGCTACGAGTCTTTTACAGCGCTCTGGAGGAATTTTGACCCACTCATCTTTGCAGAATTGTTGTAATTCAGCTTTATTTGAGGGTCTTCTAGCATGAACTGCCTTTTTAAGGTTTCACTTTAAGGTCATGCCACAACATCTCAATAGGATTCAGGTCAGGACTTTGACTAGGCCACTCCAAAGTCTTCATTTAGTTTTTCTTCAGCCATTTAGAGGTGGATTTGCTGGTGTGATTTGGGTCATTGTCCTGCTGCAGCACCCAAGATCGCCTCAGCTTGAGTTGACGAACAGATGGCCGGACATTCTCCTTCAGGATTTTTTGGTAGACAGTAGAATTCATGGTTCCATCTATCACAGCAAGCCTTCCAGGTCCTGAAGCAGCAAAACAACCCCAGGCCATCACACTACCACCACCATATTTTACTGTTGGTATGATGTTCTTTTGCTGAAATGCTGTGTTACTTCTACGCCAGATGTAACGGGACACGCACCTTCCAAAAAGTTCAACTTTTGTCTCGTCGGTCCACAAGGTATTTTCCCAAAAGTCTTGGCAATCATTGAGATGTTTTTTTAGCAAAATTGAGACGAGCCTTAATGTTCTTTTTGCTTAAAAGTGGTTTGCACCTTGGATATCTGCCATGCAGGCCGTTTTTGCCCAGTCTCTTTCTTATGGTGGAGTCGTGAACACTGACCTTCATTGAGGCAAGTGAGGCCTGCAGTTCTTTAGATGTTGTCCTGGGGTCTTTTGTGGCCTCTTGGATGAGTTTTCTCTGCGCTCTTGGGGTAATTTTGGTCGGCCGGCCACTCCTGGGAAGGTTCATCACTGTTCCATGTTTTTGCCATTTGTGGATAATGGCTCTCACTGTGGTTTGCTGGAGTCCCTAAGCTTTAGAAATAGCTTTATAACCTTTACCAGACTGATAGATCTCAATTACTTTTGTTCTCATTTGTTCCTGAATTTCTTTGGATCTTGGCATGATGTCTAGCTTTTGAGGTGCTTTTGGTCTACTTCTCTGTGTCAGATAGTTCCTATTTAAGTGATTTCTTGATTGAAACAGGTGTGGCAGTAATCAGGCCTGGAGGTGACTACAGAAATTGAACTCAGGTGTGATAAACCACAGTTACGTTATTTTTTAACAAGGGGGGGAATCACTTTTTCACACAGGGCTATGTAGATTTGGAGTTTTTTTTCTCACTAAATAATAAAAACCATAATTTAAAACTGCATTTTGTGCTCAATCATGTTATCTTTGACTAATAGTTAACGATTTTTGATGAGCAGAAACATTTTAGTGTGACAAACATGCAAAAGAATACGAAATCAGGAAGGAGGCAAATAGTTTTTCACATCACTGTATGTGGCAGTTCTGTGTGATCCAGTACTATGTAGATGCTTCCATAGGTTTTCAGTCCTTTCAGTTTACCAACCTGGGACCACAAAAAGTGCTTTTCAGGACTGATCCTGCTGTTACTTTTTGCTTTTGGTTGTGGTGTGGTGTGTAACTAGCTTATTGCATACCACTCGTATAGTATAGTGTAGTGTGTGGCTGCAGCCTGTCACTGTGCTAAAATAAAGTGATTGAGTTACCACACTGAAATTTAAAAAAACCAGTCACCAGATATTGTTTAACATCACTGTTTTTGCAGTGTACTCTAAAAATGTTATGTCACCTAACCAGCACAGTGCAGTTTCAGGCCCATACTGCACAAGCAGTGATTTTGCGTGTTTACACATTGAAAAAAAGCTTTATAAATATAGATGGCCCGAACAGTTCGCCGGTGGACAGTTCCTGGGGAATATCAGCTGTTCACGTTTTTGGTGAACGGTAAACAAAAGTTTGGCTCCATGATGATGTATAAGGGGCAGGTCAAACACACCCCCTATACATCATCATGGAGCCAACCTTTATCCCCCCTTACCTCACAGTCAGCAGACACATGGCAGTCAATCAGCTAGCATCCCCTCATGGACCCCCCACCCCCCTATTAAAAAGAAGTTGTGGTGGCCATTCATTATCTGCTGGCTGCTGACTGTTAGTGAGAGCAAGGTCAATCTTGCTGCAAATAGGTAGGGAAAGCATTAGCTAGGCCTGTGTTCTTGTTCCTCACTTGCTGTAAAAGCAGCCCAAATAGCCCTTTGAGGGCTAGTGCATCAGTCTCCTGTGTTTTTTTGTGAGTGACACTCCACAGCCCACAGACACCCAGGGTTGTGTGCACACTACTGCTGTTGCTACATTAAGTTGCAGGAACAGTACCACTGCAGTGCATTATTTATAGGGATGTAATGTGATTTCTGTCCTTTAGGGATTAAAACCCGACTTTGCGTCAACTCTGTAATTTTTGGTGGGACTTTTGGCATGGATCCCCCTCTGGCATGCCACAGTCCGGGTGGTCGACCCCTTGAAACAACTTTTCCATCACTTTTGTGGCCTGAAACAGTCTTTGTAGGTTTTAAAATTTGCCTACCTATGGCGGATCGCATGTTTGCGAACATTTGTGGAAGCTGCGTTCGCTGTTCATTAACGGAAAATTTGATATTCGCAACATATCTACTTATAAAATACTTATTTTTGAGGGAAAATTTTGCTATTGATGCCCCTATACCATACCACAGTTTTTGGACTGTTTTGAAATTTTTTAAAAACAAATATGCTCTAAAGGTTTTGATGTTCGCCTGCCATTAAAGTCAATGTAGTTAAAGATACACTGAAGCGAAAAAAAATGATGATATTATGATTTGTATGTGTAGTACAGCTAAGAAAAAAAACATTAAGATCAGATACATCAGTCTAATTGTTTCCAGTACAGGAAGAGTTGAGAAACTCCAGTTGTTATCTCTATGCAAAAAAGCTATTAAGCTCTCCGACTAACTTAGTCGTGGAGAGGGCTGTTATCTGACTTTTATTATCTCAACTGTAATTGAACTGTTTAAATTTCCTCTGCTAGAGGAGAGTTCATTACTTCACAGACTGCTCTGAAAGACTCATTTTGAATGCTGAGTGTTGTGTAATCTGCACATATTATAGGATAATGCAATGTTAGAAAAAACACTATATACCTGAAAATAAAAATATGAGAATATTTTCTTTGCTGCTAATCTTCTAGTAATTATTCATAGTACACAACCAATTCATTATATCATTTATTTTTTTCGCTTCAGTGTCTCTTTACGAGTGTTCGGTTCTCATGGAAAAGTTTGTGAGCAGTTTGCATCATAATGTTTTTCCATCACTAGCAGTAGCTAGTGGTAGTAAGAGGCATAGAGTTAGGTGCATCAGTGGTAGGAGCGCTAGTGTTAGGCACAGCGGAAGCAGCCAGTGGTATTAGGAGGGATAGTGTTAGACACAGCAGTAATAACTAGCACTAGTAGGAGTGATAGTGTTAAGTGCACAAGTAGGAGGGATAGTGTTAGGAGTAGCAATAGTAAGAGCAGAGATGGATTAAGATGTATTGGAGCCCTAGGCAAGGTAGCAGATTTGGGGCCCCCTAGTGGCCCTTTTGGTAAGCTGAAGAAAAGATAGGTCAAAGAGGGGGGCAGGTGGGCTCCTTGACACCCACTAGGCCCCAAGTACCTGCTTAGGTGCCTGGTGGATGATCCTGCTCTGAGTAAGAGGGATAGTGTTAGATGTAGACATAGTGGGAAGGTTGGTGTGACAGAAGAGATCAGAACAGATTTGGCTTGAGTAGTCGCCTATTAATAGTATAATATCAGTAATATCAAAGTACCAATATTAACACTAGGGTCTCCAATTTGCATCAAACCCACTAGCATAGAAACTAAATGTACACCTCTGTCTGATAAATTATCAATATTACTAAGATGTAAATAGTAGTAGAGAACTGAAGAGAGTTCAGAGAACTTTTTTACATTTTAGTATATTTGAGTTTTGGTGAAATCCTGACATGGGGATTTTGAAGGCCCTTGTGTACCCCATGGTACTTAATATTTTTTTTATAAACAAGCTATATACATCTTATTTGGCTGGGGTAAAAAAAAAGCTAGAAAAGTGATCATAAATTTTAACTATCCTCCCTTCTCTTTCAAATTAAATATAAAAATAACTGCACGCATTAAAAAAGTACATAGTTTCTATTATGGAATGGTAAGATGCCATAGCCGATGTGTAATCAGACAGGGCAACATGAAAGGAGCTTTTGAGCTGTCTCTGCTTGTTATTTCTCAGACACAGAGAGTCTGGGATTGTGCTTGTTTCATCAGTATGTGAAAATTAACATCTCACACATGGCTGATTTTTACTGAGATGGCCACTTCACTCTATGACTTGTTCCCTCTAGATCAACCCTGAAAATTAATTTGCTGTCATAGCTAGACTTCTAGTTCAATCTGTACAATAGCCAGTTCTTTACTATTAAGCATTGTTTTTAAAGTTGTGTACAAAGTGAAGCCTGATGACAAAAAAAAAAAAAAAAGCAACATAAAGTAAGATATTTAATACGGTTAACAAATATTTACTCAAAATAGTTTTCTGATAAAACATTGTATGTTGAGTGTAGATTCGATAAAGCGATGTGTGTAAAAGTAGATAGATAAGCAGCAATATAAGTAAATTAACTAGATAAAGACTTTAATTTAAAGTACCATGTTGCTAATAGACATAATAAGAAAACAAAATTCTATTATTTCAAAAGCTGCCACTAAGAATTCTTATAAGCATATACTGTGAGCTGTGTTCTGTGCTAGGCAGTTGAGCATGTGGGCGTTCATTTGCGACACTGCAGAGGTCATTGGGGGTGTAAGGGCAGGTTGCTGTGGATGTCCTGGATGCCAGTGGGGGTGGATTTTTTTTGGCAGGAAGCGGGGGGGGGGGGGGGGGGGGGAGATAATGTAGGTGCTGGTGGCAGTCACAGAGTTAGGGCTTGCTAGCAGAGCATCTCTTAAAGGACCAGTGCAAACAATACGTATATTTGCCAGAGACAGCAATTCCTGGCCAAAGTGTTGCCATTTCTGACAGGTTTCCAGGTGGTCATTACGCACTGCATACTGACCCACCTGGAAACCTCAACTGGAAACTTACTGCTCTTTCTTTTGATATATGTATATTTTCACTACTGACCACATGTACAACTAAGGACCCAGTAGGGTCAGAAACGCATAAGCTATTGTGCAACCATGTTCTTTGCTGTATTTTAATGGATGCAAAGAATGCTAATGGATGCTAATAAAAATAAATAGATTTTTACCATATGGAAGGAGTTCAGAATATCGTTCATGAAGCTTGCTTATTCAGTGGCTTTCCCTTTCCAGCACCCTTCGCTATACACAGCACTATCAATGATGGTGAGGTTGAGCTATCTTTTTTGCTTCATACATTACTTTTTTTTCAGAGGAGGCTCTTTGGTTTCTTTTATCTTCTACAAACATCTCAGCGCTTCTGTTTTTCAAAACTGTAACTGCGAATTCTGTAGTGCTTGTTAGAGCAAACAGGTAATTGTAAACAGCCACAGGTTAGATATTCAAACTAGATCAACAGAAATAAATGTCCCAGTCAGCACCTGGTGAGTCATATGTCAACATTCTGTACACAGAAATCAACAATGCAGCAATCAGTTACCAGTCTGTAACTTTTAATTAGTTATGTAATGTGTTTCTTTCCACAAATGCGATAAAACTGGAATGCTGGAACAGTTGTTTCCACTTCCACATCAGTAATGAATGTTTTTCTCTGATGACCTTTGCTAACATTAATTCTTACAGCAGTATTTCTATAACCGCGCACCACATGAAATCCTTAGTTAAAATGTACAAACTATTTTTCTATTAGATATGAACATTGCAAATGCTTTAAGCAACAAACACAGCCATTATTTGTTTTGTATTATGTTTAGATTGTCATTTCATTAAACATGTATAAAGGATTAGTCTTTCTTTGTTATGAAAATCTTTATAATTCAGTGAAAGCGTTTGTATTTGTTTGACTGTATAATAAGGAGAAAGTCTTGTTTTCTCGACAAACAAATACATTTTTACCTATATTGTGTTAAGTAAGCGGTAATCCAAACTTCAAGAAATATTTATATTTTCACAGTTTTTGATACAATGAAAGGGGATTACAAGACAGTTTTGTGTTTTGGTGCTGTGTGTGTCCTTACCGGGGAGATTTTCCCTTTCTTTGTGTCCTTGGGACCCATATTGCTTTAACCACTTCAGCCTACAGTGTTGTTCACCTTATCCATCCGAGCAACTTTCACCTCCCATTCATTCACCAATAACTTTATCACTACTTATCACAATTAATTGATCTATATCTTGTTTTATCCAACACTAACCAGGCTTTCTTTTGGTTGGTACATTTTGCTAAGAATTATTGTTTTCTAAATCTGTTTTAACAGGAAGATTAAGAAAGAAATGGAAACATTAATTATTTCTCAGATTTTGACCATTATAGTTTGAAATTAATACATGCTACAGTAATTAAAACCCATGTATTTTATTTTCCCTTTTGTCCCGGTTGGTTGTTACAATTTTAAATTATGTCCCTATCACAATTTATGGCGTCAATATTTTATTTAGAAATAAAGGTGCATTTTTTCAATTTGCGTCCATCACTATTTACACGCTTATATATATTTTTTTTTTAATTAAAAAATGTGTTTGGATAATGTTTCGTGTGGGAGGTAAACAGCTTATTTTAAATGTAAAGTAATGTAATTATTTAATAAAAAAATGTATGTGGTGCAGTTTACTATTTGGCCACAAGAAGGCCACAGTCAAAAAAGTCCTGGAAGCGTACGATCATGCTTCCAGGAACTAGAAAGAGGACGGGGAACTTTTCTTTGCAGAAAAACTGCGGTCTCTGATAAGAGACCGTTGTTTTTTCTGTGGGGGACTTAGATCGGTGAATGGGAACTATATTCCCATTCACGGATCGGGGGGTGCTAATGGCAGGCGGCGGGAGCATGCGTGAACAAAAAAGGCAGGCTCGCTGGCCATGACACTCACTCGTGTGCCTGCTGCAAATAGACAGACTAGGGAGAGCTGCTGCAGATTTTTTCTCCTAGGGAAAGATTAGTTAGGCTCTTGGCTTGCTCCTAGCTGATTGAGTCAAGAAGTTTTGAATCAGGATGATACCATTTACTTCCTAACTTAGAAGAAAAAGAGTAAACTTTCAACTGATAAGCCTTCTTCAGACTTGAAGCTGACAAGATGTTGGAACAGGCAACTTATGTACACGGGATACTAAAGGAGATATATTGTTTTTCCTTAATTACAACAGCAGGAGGGTCTCACAGGGATGCTAGCTAATTGCAGGTCTCACACCTTTTGGGAGTTATTTGTATGGGCCACAACAGAATGGAACATTCCCCTGCCTAACCTTAAACTCCCCCCCCACCCAGAGCCTAACAGTAATGACCCCCTCATGGTGCCTAACCTTAACCCCTGAGGACCCACACACACACTCCTAGTTATAAAGACCTCTGTCTAATACCCCTAACCCCCAAAATGTTTACTGCCATAAGGGGCAATTATAAAAGCTGTGATTTTAAATAGTAAAATGCATGCTATTCATTGCTAAATAGTGGCTACAATTGGCTATAAACTGTAACTATTGACTGTAAACTCTGGGTGCCTGCGGCTGCCCAAATTACCATTTATAGCCGCTAATAACCTTTTTTAACATTGGTACCTATGGCAGCGTCATTTTGCCCTTACAGGCCAATAACTAGAGTGTTGTGAATGGAGTTATTGTTGTTGCATTGTTTTGTACGATAGAAGAATTTATTGTATTCCATCAATTATCAAAATACACTGAACATACATACCACAATTAAAATCAATTTAAAATATCATATGCCTTATTAGCTGAATAGGCCTGTACCATCCTATAGGTGTGCCTATATTTAGAGAGAAGGTATACAATATTATCTTCAGGCCTCTTTTAAGGTAATCCAGTGATAAGAGCAGTGGTCACGCTATACCAATCTTCAGTCCCACCGTGTGCATCAATCGCACGCCTCTGGTGTCACCATCTATCTCATCGCTACGCATGTCTCCATCTAGATTTCTGGGAGGAGATGGTGGTGAGGGGAATGTGTGGGTACCGGGAGCACATCACTCTCTGGTTGAGATATGTGGAGTGGACAACATATTAGTCATCTGGAAGGGCTCAGAGGTTGAATTGCGTGATTTTGTACAAGATTTAAATAGAAATGACAGAAATATATTTCTTACCTATACTGCTAGTCCCTCTGAAATCTCATTTCTAGACCTACGAATTTGAAAGGTGGACAATAGAGTGATTACCAGCACTTACAGGAAGGAGACGGCAAGGAATACCTTATTGTCTGTGGCCAGCTCCCATTTACCCTTGCAAAAATGGGCAGTGCCCATGCGTCTTCGCAGGAACTGGAGTGACATTGAGGATTTTATAATTGAATCCGAGGATTTGAGGGCTAGGCTGCTTGCAAGGGGGTAACCAAAGCATATTATGAATAGAGCCTATTATAAGGCATTATTAACAAGAAGAACTGATCTGCTAGCAGTTGGTGGGAGTCATGCGTCTGTGGAGAATGAAAATCAGGACTATGTCAGGATAGTCACCACATACGGTGCCTACTATAATGAACTGAGAGATATACTCTGCAAACATTAGCACCCTTTTGTAAAGAGACCCTACCATGAAATAAATAATTGGTGACTATCCTCATATGGCCACAAGAAGGTGCATCGAAAAAGGGCGCCTGGAAAAAAGGGTATAGCCAAAATTACAAGTAAAAAAAAAACACATATATCCAGGCACATCGCCTCTAGTTAGGACATTAAATAAGTTATCAAGGAAAGGGAGGTGCGGAAGGGGGTGTGGCCAGAAAATTAGCAAAAATCAGTAACCCTTTGCACACTCACATGCAAATGTTCAAACAAATGCAATTAACAACTTCACTCATACAGGCACCACTGTTATCCCTACGGCTAAGTCAAACGCCGGGGTCTTAGTTCACAGAAGAATGCATTCTTATGCTTAGTCACCTACACTGCGCAGAAGTACCCAGGTAAACGTAGGTGTCCTAACGCTGGTCCTGTAGCATGCATAGTGCAAACATGCAAACATTCATTGCATCAAACCTATTTAGGGATTAGGAGCACACATCTTGACGTCCTCTCCTGGGACAGATAGCGCCCCCTGTGGCCAGGATTTTAATTCAGTGCACTCCCTCCTTCCCGTTTGTGTTTTTTATCAGCATGCACACAGCTTATGCTGGTGTATGTGCATGGTGCATTTGGATACATTACGTTAGCTCCCTTGGGCGATTGGTATGATGCGCTATCTGTCCCAGGAGAGGACGTCAGGATGTGTGCTCCTAATCCCTAAATAGGTTTGATGCAATGAATGTTTGCATGTTTGAACTATGCATGTTACAGGGCCAGCGTTAGGACACCTACGTTTACCGGGGTACTTCTGCACAGTGTAGGTGACTAAGCATAAGAATGCATTCTTCTGTGAACTAAGACCCCGGCTTTTGACTTAGCTGTAGGGATAACAGTGTATTCCTAACCCCTAGACCCCCCCCCCCCCCCCTTGTGTAAATATAGATAATTTAATAAATTGTATATATTTCAAATATTGTACTGTAACTATACCTAACCCTACTCTCACACAGAACCCTCCCTGTACCTATCCGTAACCCCTAGACCCCACTGGTGGTGCCTAACCCTAACCACCCCCTTGGTGGTGCCTAGCCCTAAAACCCCCCTGGTGGTTCCCAACCCTAAGACCCCCCTGGTGGTGCCTAACCCTAAGACCCCCCTGTTGGTGCCTGTCCCTAAAACCCCCCTAGTGGTGCCTAACCCTAACCAACCCCCGGTGGTGCCTTACCCTAAGGACGTGGGTGAGTAAGCTCCCAGAGTTCCTGCAAGAGGTCTTCTGTTTGTTTGATTGTGGCCGCTCTTAGTGCTTCTTTTCCGGGCTGGTTTGGACTTGAGGCCCCTGCCCAAGGCCTAGGCCTCAGGGGGACCTCTCCCTATGCTAGCTGGCTGCTCCAGCCATGGAGCAGCTGGCTCATACTTCCCTATGCTTCATTACCTGGGGGAAGGATCCACAGCAGGGATCATTATCGCTCAAGACGTTGTCTGGTGGTTTAAGACTGTTAATGCCTGCAATGCAGAACTAGAGAGACTGAGAGCTAGTTTCTTAGAAGACAAATTCAGGTATGGTGTATCATGGAAGGAAGATTTCCTGAGAAGTGATCCAAACCTGCTAAAGAGAAAAGAGGACTATGAGGTGCAAAAATTCCTATTGAAACAACTGGAGAAATGTGGTGGACCTTTCGTGGAAAAGTTTTCATGCCAAAAAAGGTTCAAGCCAGCTGTCCCTGTACAAGGCCTGGATGATATGGATAGTGATGATGACAAAGTGCATTTTCCGAGGCAAGAAGCGGAGGGGAGTGTGACAGAGGCGGTGGACCCTGGTCAGGACCTAAGGCAGGCCATCCACAACCTAGAAGACCCTTGCCAGGAGAAAGTGGTGGAAGAGGCCCTATCACCTACCAGTGAGCCAGTGAGTGCGACCCCTGCCCAGGTGCTTGGTGCCCATGCTTGGGTGACTGGGGGTGCTGTGAGTTGTAGTGCCTCTGGGAGCTCTGGCGTGGGTGCGGAGGGCGACAGCAGTGTGGTGCGATGAACATCCCAGGGGGTTAAGGCGAAACAGAGGAAGGTGGCTGGGCAGAAGAAAAACCCCTCTGAGACACCTGTTGTTCGTGCCGGGGCTTCTAGGGGTGCCAAGGTGCTATGAGGTGCCTCTGGAGGTTCTAATGTGGGCATAGAGGGTGTAGCGGGTGAAGCAAAAGAGAGTTATGGTGGCTTACCTAGTGCTGCTACCATCCAAGATGGCGCTGGTGGCTGCTCGGAATGCCAAAATGCCTTGCCCAGAAGTGCTGCCTTAAAAACTGTGGAGAGGGAGAAAGATGTTGTCAAGATGTCTACTGGCAGTAAAAATCCTTCTGCTGCAGTGCCTGGAGGTCCATCCAAGAGAGGAGTGGTGTCCAGCATGTTATCTTTTCAAGATGGTGCCAGCAAGGAAGGAGGATGCCAACGGAAGTCTCTTTGTCAGCAACTGAAATTGCGTCACCCGTGACAGGAAGTGGCAGCAAGTGATGCAAAACAAAGTACGCTTGGAGTGAATAAAGGCAAGCATGAGTCTATGAAGGAAGGTGAGATCCAGTGCAAAGAAGATGATGGCATGTATGTGGTATCTAACTCTGAAGATGGTGAGTCCTCAGATGATGAGATTAGATCCTTGTCATCTGAGGCAGACATAGAGGCTAGGTCTTTGAATGTTCTACAGCAGGAGGACCTTGAGCTGGCCCACATGCATCCCTGTTGGCAATAATGAGATTGCAACTAAAATAAATTATTTTTTCAGGAAAAGTAATGTAGAGCCTCCTGTTGGTAGCATAGAATCTACAAATGAAATTAATAAAACTCCAAAGAAGTGTGGTGGAAACTGGAAAGCCCCCTGTTGGGGACAAAGAAGATTTAACTGAAATTAATGCAGAGTGTGAGGGGGGGGGGGGAATTAAACTATCTATAGCAGTACCCCCTACTGGAAAAAAAAGTTAAAGGGAAAACAAAACACTTGAAATCTTCTGGTAAGGGAAAAAAGGGTAAACGCAAGGGTCATAATAAGGTTGAAAAAAATAACCCGTCTGATATAGAGAGGATGGAGATGGATGATAAGGAGGGGGAGGGGGAGGGTGCTAATGATGCTAATAATGCTAATAATACCAATAATGCCAATAATGTTGATACTTGTGTTAATGGTGTTGAAAATGCATAGCCTGATCAGGTGGAGGTCAATTGGGAGGCTGAAAAGGAGAGTCCTCCTGAGGGTCAGCCCCTGCGCAGGATAGACATGTTACAAAACATGTTTGAGAGGGACCCTTTCAAGGATAGGTGGGAAAAGAGAATGTTGGAGAAAAAAATAACCAAAAAAAAGCTTTGCATTGAGAGTGAGGAGGAGGATGAAGTCTTTCTTGAGCTCCCAGAAGTGATTGCTGATAACATAATTACTGAATTTTGCACCTTTGACAGGATTTTAGAATTGAAAAAGAAAGATTAATTATTCTAGATGGTCATTCGGTTGAATTCATGATTTTCACCTTAGAGCAGGGAGGGGATTTTAAGAACATACACTTAGGCCTCAATTCACTAAGCTTTATCAAAGACTTTACCGAACGTTTGATAATTTACCTCATGGGTAAAATCTAATTTTGAATTCACTAGGGTGTTATAGATTTATTGAACGTTTTATCGATAAAATGTTCAATAAAACTATAACACCGTAGTGAATTCAAAATGAGCTTTTACCCATGAGGTAAATTATCAAACGTTTGGTAAAGTGTTTGATAAAGCTTAATGAACTGAGGACTTAGTAGGAGCGGGAATGTTAATTGTGGTCCACAGGTGGACTTCAGGGCAGGTGGGAAGAGATTTACCATTGAAAATGAGGTACTGCATTGGTATGATCATTCTGGCAAGCAGATCTATTTAGAGTCTGTTATAGGTCTGGGCAGATATGCCCCAGACTCTATCCAGGAGCTGGCGAAAAAGTGCACCTCCTCTTACTCATCGACATCAGCTTCAGCTTTTGTGGAGCAGTCAGTGGAGGCTGGGGCAGGCCCTGTGTCGCAGGAGGTACCTGAGGTGGAGAGTGTCCTCAGGGGTGGCGATTTTCCGCCCCTTGGGCCACCCTCTAACCCTGCGTCTCTTGCCTCCTCTGGTGGCCAGCGTCAGAGGCCTCAGCCCATTTCCCATGCCAGGGCAGCCCGTAGTGTGCCCAGCGGAAGGAGGGTCTTGGCTCCCCTGGAGTCACAGACAGAGGTCGGCATGCCTGGGAGGAGGAACGTAGGTCATCTCAAGTGGGATGGCGAAGGAGTCGTGCCCAACAAGAAAGCATTTGTGGCCCTCCTCCTGGGCATGGGCATCAAGCCGGTCGATCTCTTTGCCATCTTGGCTCCAGGGGACCCTCCTCCAAATTACGATGTCTTGTCGTATCACAACATGGGCTGGACTTCTTTATGGAGGAGTGTGTAAAATATACAGTGCATAATAAATGGCATGGTTTCATTGTCATCCCCTTGTCTAAGCAATCCCTCCTGAAGAAAGCTCATGTTGTGATCACGAATGAGAGCATCATTGTCTGTGATGTTGTTGCGTGGATTCAACATTTCTCCGACATTATGTCCCCTCCTCATGACCTGGGTATTTGGTAGGGGGAATATGAGGTGGCCATCAAATTGTGAGTTAGTGATGGGGTGGTTGCCCATATTCCCCATTCTTCTCTGATCGTCAGGGATCGGATCACCATGTATTACCCAGGTCAGCCAAGGACCTGCAACCGTTGTGACAGGAGGGGACATCTTGCCAGTAGCTGTCCCGACCCAAGGTGCAATTTGTGCCAGGAGTTCGGACACTCTGCTAAAGATTGTAAGACCATTAAGTGTAATTTTTGCTTTGAGATTGGTCACCCATACACAGAGTGTCTGAACTCCTGGTGGCAAATGCCCTTGGAGTTCCGTACGTTTATGTTGGTCCAAATGGAGAAGGAGGCCCGAGCGTCTGTCTCTCCTAGTGTGTCTGTCCAGTCCGTTTCACATGTGTCCCCTCCCCAGCCAGAAAATGTGTCCCCCCTTCTGTCTCTACTTCCCGGACCGGAACGGTCCCAGCAAAAGTTGGATCCGCGCAGCAATATCACATCAGGAATGCTGCAGGAGGTGCCGTTGGCCCTCCTTCCGCTGGGCAACAACCCAGGCCTCAGAGGTAGTCTAGGGGCAGGACTGCTAAGCAGTTTGTGCCTTCTGCTCCATCTTCTTCTTCTTCCCGTCCTATTACCCGTTCCCATTCCCTTCCCAGATCCCTTCCCTTGTCCCAGTCCCTTCCCCAGCCCACTCCACAACCTCATCCCCAGCCCCACCCCCCTTCTGCCCCCCAGCCCAGCCAACCTCCCATCTCTCAGCCCAATTCCCAGCCCGTCCCCCCCTCCACTGTTAAGAGTGGTCATCGACCTCCCTCTGAGACATCCCTTGATTCCTGGTCCGAGGATGCTCGGGCTAGGGATGATAGGGCTTACTTAGAGGAGGGATTAAAAATGTAAAAAAAAGAAAGCTAAATCGGTGGATGAGATTCGCACTCAGATGAGAGCCAATGCCTCCCGCAAAAGATTGGACATTAAATTGTCCAACCGTTTTGAAGCTCTTGAAGGGGTGACCCTTTCCCCAGAAGAAGAGGCAATGGACAGAAGTCCGTCAGTGCCCGAGCAGGGAGATACTGTTAATTAGTGTTTGTGTTCTATTATTTTTTGTTGATGTTATGTTTTTTGTGTTCGTTTATGTACTTGTCTAGGGAAGACAAAGGGAAGCTTCAATTACTCTGATGGCTGCTCCCCCACCACTCATGTTAGCAACGATCAATGTTGCTAGCAATAAAAATCCCAGGGCTCGAAAATTGGCTTTTTCAATTTTGGCCGGCTGACCTTTGGTTGGCTGAGAGGGACTGGCGGTCCGGTCCAAGTTATTGGTCTCTTGCGGGAGAGCCTGGTAGTGGTGTGGCAGTTCTGTTTAGGACTGACATGGTAACATGCCGGTGAGTAATTAAGGTGAAGTTAGGAAGGTGTTTGGTCCTGGACATATGTGTGAGGGGGCAGGACCTCCGGCTCATTAACATCTATGCCGACTCCAAGTCCAAGGGGGAGAGGAAGCACCTCTTTACACAGATCCGGCCTTTTCTTTTTTGTGCCTACCCTGTGGTC